>NC_052621.1:38039029-38092058 GCF_016545825.1 Eucalyptus grandis | reverse complement strand
ACTTTCATTATTCTACTGAATTATGTAAAACATATCGATAAAAAATAATTACCAAATTATGCATCGATATTAGATGCAAAATTAGAGATTTTCTAGGATTAGAGCACGGCTAAATAACTATTAAAAACAAATTATTTCGGTGAAGCTTGCATGGAAGCGTACCATGTGATTTATGCTCATCCGATGAATAACATTCAAGTATAAGGATGTAGTTTTCAATAACATTCAAGCATATACAGATGCTTTCGAATGGAGAGATGAACCCTACCTCGACAGTGAAAATAGAAATATGAATGTATGAATATGCGTCCTGTATCTTTAAGCCAAAACCATGTTTGGTCTCGCAAAAAATGATAATGCCCATTCGAATTCGAGATAACTACATGGTTTGTGTCAAGACGTGAATTATTTTGGTGTCTGGAAAAAAAAACTAAAAAAGAAAGTTGATCTTCTAACAAAAAGTCTGATGTCGTTGCTTTGGCTTCTATAAATATCCTTAGGCTGTCCATTTCTTGCTGCTCTTTTCAATTGAGAACAAACTGACAGGGTCAATTGCAAGCATTATATGACTATTCTCAGTAGTAAAACTTGAACTACGAAATTGAAGTCCCAAGGATCAAATCCAAACATGACCACACTAGAGATAACTACAAAATAAAACAGTCCAGAGAACCTATACATCCAGCTGGTTTCGGAATATATACAATAAAAAAGAACAAGAGATCAAGAATTATAAGTAAACGCGTAGGATCGGGAAGCGATTAACATTATTGTTCAGCCATTTAACACAAAAAGGGCACTTTCGAGTAATGAAACTCTAGATAAGACTGCGAAGAACCATCTCGCTTATTTATACACAGTTTAGGTCAAGATTTACAAAACGAGGGAAAATTGCAGTTCCTCTGAAACCTAACAACAGGAAAACCATCCCAAAAAACCCAGCAGTTGCTTGGCCAGCGTATAGGAAATTTTCAAGACCTGCATCCATCTGGAAAGCCAGAAAGGACATCTATGCAGTAAATTGAGTATGTCACCATCCGAAGGAAGTCTCTTATAAACCTCCAAGTGTGCTCCCTCGATTGTCTAACATCAATATCTTTTTGCTGGTTGGGCCAAGGACTGTAGTTATGATGAATCACTAGCATTTTCAGTGATTCTAAGGACCACTTAATCAGCCCCCAGATTTGCGCTCTGCATCTATCAACATAGAGAGGAGATTTAACAAGTGAACACAATCCCCAAGCAGAAAAACAACTCTAAAAGACTCAGATAATTTAGCAGAAGCAGCAACTGGTTGCCCACCTCATTCCTGTTTAAGGAAGAAACTTGTACACCTGGTGGGCTGCCTTGAAAGATCCCTTAAAGTTCCCTAAAGATCATTAAGAAATTTCTGCAGTAAGCAAATGCTTTTCAAAATCTTTTAGACTGAAGAGCCATAGAGACAAGTCAAGACATTTCTTCTTGTTTAAAGCAAAAACTTGGTCAAGCAATTGCAAGTGAACATGCGGATGCTAATGTAAAGATACGAATCTAAGGCATCACTTTACTGCACCAACACCTGCCAAACAATATCATAGCGTCTACCTAGCCAATGGTGAAGTCTCAAAAGAATACCATTACCACAAACAGCATCAGTCATCTTTGCTTCACCAATGTGGCAAATAAACAAATCAAGTAGATTACCTAATTTTCAAACCAGGATTAGTTATAACATACTAAATCTTATAGCAGTGAAATATTTCCTAACATGGTATTTGTGCCATAGTCATTGTTTATATTGCATCTTGAGAATTAGAACAGGAAAAATATGATTTGAACAAACTCAAAACCACATCACAACTAGACTCTAGCATTCACCTTGTTTGCCCACATCCAGTCCGCATGCATTGCAAAGGGTCCTTGGTCCTTCAGGGCCACGTCGCATCATAGGAGTAGATTTCTCACTAATCCCGCAGTGATGACATCTGCACAGATTTTCAGACAAGCATTAGATTTATCAAAAACTGAATGCAATGCAAGGCTCAACTTATACAATGTATGTTACCGGATGGCAGCAATTAAGCTATCATGAAAACATATATACATGAAGAGCTAACAGGCTACCATTGTTTGGATAAGGTAGTGCTTCAAGAATCAGAAGGACTACACATATACCTCCCTTTCTCATGTCCTAGATTAAATCCTAGAGAAAGAATTTGCTCCCACTTTGAGAAAGTTGTAAGATAATCCACCATTAATTATCATGAACAAGTCAATGCGGGTGCGAAATTGTCAGCATAACTCTGTTAAAACCGTTTTAAATTATGAATGTAAAATTCTTCGCAACAATCAAACTTTTCTAGATCACTTGTCATAAGTATACACAGGTTGCATAACTTGAGTAACTTTCTAACATAAGTATCATTATGTTTAGCTTACCAAAGGCTGGTTAGAATCTTACACATCAATATTTGTTGGTTCTATAGTATTAATGGAGATTATGACGATTAAACAGCCAATAAAACATTCAAATAATGGCTCCGACATAACAGCAACAAAGAGACTATCTCCCATTATGAAGTGTGAGTTTAAGGCAATTTAGTGATGATGGAGTTGTGGAGTCTGACAGAGAAGTATTGTAAAAATGGTATATCTGATTTTGAAGAATTTTCAATGTAAAAATTTGTGTGTTTTCTTCTCTGATTTCTTCTCTTTTACATTTCTCGTTCTTAATAGATGGTAGTTAGAGCTCTGGTTCAATGGAATAGTGGAAGCAATGAAGATGGACGAATTGACGGTGAAGATTGATCAATTCAACGGTGAGGACTCTGGTGTATTAGAAGAGCCTCCATTGAGAGTAAAACTAGAATTGATGAAGCAAGAAGACTGGGAATTGTTAGATCAGGAAGTGCTAGGTGTAATTGTCTCATGCTGGCGTGGGACATTGCCTTCAACATTGCCAACGAGAAGATGACAGCCAAATTGACAAGCGATTTGCAACATGTACTAGAAGCCGCATTAAACAAGGTATATCCGATGCATTGTCTCTTCAATCTAAAGATGGACGGAGGCGCTTCTGTGACATTACACATCAGCGAATCTAATGTGATCACAACTTAATTGAGTTCAATGGAAATCAAATTCAATGATGAGGTAAAAGCTTTGATTCAATTATCTCCTCTACTTCAGCTGGAGCACAACTATGACTGTGGGGAGTAGTGCGTCAAATCAGAAGAAGTTGAAGCTTTAGAGAGATTTGATTCTTTGTAAGAATTTACCAAAAAGAGAATGGCGAATCTTCAGGCACTGCCTTTAGTACTCAAGGTAGAGGGAGAAGCAATTAATAAGGTCATAATCAGAACCATATCCAGTGATGGTTTTTTTACTGATGCTTGGGAACAGAATATTTTTCAGAAGCAATGCAAGATATAAATTCTATTAAGTGAAAGTTGACAATGTAGAATAAGTTGGATTCACTCAAGAAGAACAAGATACAATTGCTAACTCAGTTACTGGATTGGAAGAAGGCATTGTAGAAAAGTGAGTGTATAGAGCCAGAAGAACCCGATGGCAGAAAGAGGTACAAAGCAAGATTGGTACTGAAAGGTTTTTGCAAAAGAAAGGAATTCACTACACAGAGATTTTCTCTCCTTTTGTAAAGTGGACCACTATCGGGTTAGTATTGAGTATTCAAATTGCTGAGAATTTACATCTAGTATAATTTAATGCGTAGACTGCATATGGTGACTTGGAGGATATCTACAATGTACAACTAGAAGGTTTTCAAGTTCCTGGCAAAGAAACTATGTGTGTAAGTTATAGAAAAGTTTGTATGATTTGGAGCAAACTTGAGTGAAGTGGTACAGGAAATTCAACACATTTATTTGTGTTAACGGGTCCTCTAAACATTTATTTTGACATTTTATGTGAATGATATGCTCATTACACAACCTACCACGAAAGAGATCAACAAACTGAACTAGCAATTGCCAAAGGAGTTCATGGAGGACTTGGGAGTAGAAATCGAATTTTTCGGATGAGGATCATGCGAGATAGAACATAAGGAATTTAAAGTTGTCTCGGGAAAAGTACATTGAGGAAGTGCTGGACAAGCTCAGTGTTTGGAATACAAAGTCCATAAGAACTCCTTTAAGAAGTCACTTCAACCTCTCGAAGGAGCAATTACCAAAGACAAATCAAGAGCGGAGATTACATGGCTAAGGTGTCTTATCTGTCAGTTGTCAACAGTTTGATGTATGTTATGGTGAGTAGTTTGTACCAAACCAAAAGTAGCTCATCTAGTGTGAGTTGTGAGTGGATACATGGCTAATCCCAGATTTAAGTATTGGGAGGCTGAATGACTACCAAGATACCTAAGAGGCACCTCAGATATTACACGTTTCATGGAAACAATATGACATCACAAGGCTTTGTCAATGCAGATCTTGGTTTTTTTTTCGGACAATAGCAAGAGCACCTCAGTTATGCATTTACCTTAGGAGGCACTACAGTAAGTTGGATTTCTAGACTTTGGGAACTGTGTGCCCCCTCTCAACCACTAAAACAGAGTATGTTGTTGTATCTACAGCTAATAAGGAGGTGATCTAGTCGAAGAATCTTCTGAAGAGATAAGCAAGGAGAAGGATAGAAGTGTTCTTTTCAATAACTATCAGGGCTGTTTGTCTAGCAAAGAATCTGGTATTTCACTCAAGAACAAAGCACATTCGATTGAAGTATCGTATATTTGAGCTGACAAATGATAGGACGTTGTAATTGAAGAAAATCCTCAGTGCAAAGAATCCAACAGATATATTAACCAAGGGTGTCACTAATGGAGAAACTGAGGTTGTGCATTGTCTTAATTGGCCTCCATGGTTAGTGATAAAATGGTGCCACTGCACTTGAACAATTTGGGTCATAAAGACGAGAGAAGATTATGAAAGATTGTCAGCCTCTAAGTGGGAGATTGACAAAGTCATGGAGTCTGATGAAGAAAAATTATGTAAAAAGGATATAGATGAATTTCTACTGTAACTTTATAAGCCCTAAACTCCTCTTATATATAAGGGGGATCTCTCTTGTAATCGTAACTTAATATTGATAGTAAAAAGATTGTCATGTGCAACACTGTGATTTTTTCCTTCTTCATTTTGAAGGGTTTTCCACGTAAAAATTTTTGTGTTTCTTCTTTAATTCTCTCACATTTACGTTTCTTCTTCTGAGTCCACTCTTGCTCCATCCATCAATGAGAAGAGCACAAGCTCCAGTTAGCCTAATACCTGAAGACAGCCGCAAGCTCACCACTCAACCCCATCCTAATTCAGTTGTCCAATGAGAAGAGAATCTTCTATGGAGTACCTTATCATGCTTCAGGAAACTAATGGTATGCATGTCCAGAGATCAGACTCAATGTGAAATTTCTTATCCTCAGGCGTTACTGTTTCTAGGGATGAGAGGCATGATCTTTTATTATAGACACCAGACACTGACAACATTACAGACTCGTAACTTACAGGATCTCTTGATGCGGGATCCATTACTCTCAGGTCCCCAACTCTGGTTTGATTCCCATGTCGTCACAGCTGAAGAAGATTCATCATTGTTGGGTTTTGAAGATGAAAACTGACCCTTATTTCTTTGCATCCTAAGACCATGTCAGAAAAGACAGTAGGAAAGGTAGAAGGATTGTTACTTCTGCATGTGAAAATAATCCGGAGAGCAGCTACCAAAAGTTAGATTAGAGAAAGTAACAATAAAAAATTATCAAAAATTGTGTCATACCTAAGTGCCACCTCTTTACGGACTGCATAGCGAATTTTCTTGTCAAAATTTCGTTCCTTTTTCTTTTCACGAAATCGAATCAGTGAAGCCAGCCTCTGTGGGACATTCGACCTTTGAGGAGTACCCATAAGATCCTGGTAAAATGCTTCATTAATGTGAAAGGCGACAAAGACCGCTAAAAGAAGTATTCTTCGGACAAGTTCTGATACCTGGTTTTGGTTGGTGGCTACTGGGATTGCAGGTGGATTAGGCGTCACTTCTCTCGCGCCAAGTAACAGCAGCACTGCTTGTACCTGAAGTGTGCAAAAGAAACTAATGCATGACCTCAATCAAGAATTTATAGAACAGATGGCAGCTTAACGAAAATGGATGCTTATGCTCCTGCAGAAAAACTCCAATACAAGCTGTCAAAGACGGCATTAGCCAGAATGTTTCGGACTTCTCTTTTACTACAAGTTCTTAGCTTTGGATATCCAAAGAGTTCATGTCCACCACGGCAGCTACTTCAAAGTTCAAATTTTAACCAAATAAAGAATGAACAAGAGGCAAAACAACCGCAACCTCTCTATGTTTGCTCAACACGTGCAATCGCAAAGGACCATCGTCAGTCGAAAAACGTTACACGAGGCTATTTTAACATGGAAAACCGAGCCTCATCATGACAGACCAAAAAGAGGCTTAATCGAAAAGGAAAAGGGAACAAGGGATGGGGCTCAAGTCCCTACCTTTTGGGGCGGCACGGAGTCAAAACATAAACTTGGCCCTGGAAAGAAAGAGTGAGCTGGTCCGCATCATCGCCTCCTCCGCGATTGTCCGAATCGTTCCCGGCGTCAGAGGGGACATCCCCTTCAACGCCCTCCCCGCCGCCGCCGTCATGATCGTGATCGTCATTCATATCATTCCCATTGCTCAAATGCGGTTGCGCCTGCAACCCATGATGATGCCGGTAATGGGGTTGCATGGGATGCCGATCGTGGGTCGGATCCCCCATCCATTCCATCATCGCCCCCATGAGACCCGTCCATGTTTCTTCACAGCCTTCCTTCCCCAGATGCATCGAAGGCAAGGCTCCTCCTTCACACCCGCATTGCCAGAGTCACCTTCGTGTCCAGTATGATAACTGAATCGATCAGCCAAAGAGGGTAGCAAACTGATCAGCCATTCAGCTCAGTGACAGGAAATGGAACGAGCAAGATGGCTTGTTTTTGCAAGAGATAAACACAGTTCCTCACGAGAGAAACCAGAAGTGAAACTGAGGGAATCAGAGGGGCTGGGATTTCTCCTTCCTTTTATAGGGCTTTTTGAAATACAAGAAAAGTTGGGCCCTTTTTTAAGTTTCTTGGCTCACTTCATGTTGTGCAATTTTCCTTCATTGTTGTTGTTCTGTCTTGTCTTGTGATATTTTTAGCACGAGTAAATCGTTATAAAGAGAAAGGGAAAAAAAATTGACAAATTGTTTAGAAAGCAATATTATGTTTGGTACTCAGGATATGATTATTTCATCAGCTTATTGTATGAATATAAATTCAGTTTAGTCATCATTACCCGTATTGCATTACGTATTATATTGCTACATCAGTGTTTTTGTAAAAATTGGTTGAAATGATTATATTGAAATATTGTGCATATATCTCGAACTAAATTGACAAAATCAAAAAAATTATGACTAAATTAACATCCGTGCAATAAATTTAAGATTAATTTGACATTTCCCCCTCTATTCTTGTGTTAAGTTTGGAGCTATCCAAAACAAGATAAGGTCTCACTTGTAGAGATTGGATAAAAGTACAAAGAATTTTTAATTTCTATAATATAAAAAGTTATCCGCTATTTTCTTGTATTTTGTAATTTTAGTTCACGTTAAAACTTAATGACTCATGCGTAGCTTTTTGGATCATGTTGAAACTTCATGAAAGCAACAAGAAAGTTAAAGCTCGTTCTCCTCCGTGCATCTTTGCTTCGTGTCTAAGCTTCACGAAAAAAGGAAGACAGTCGAGACATTATCTTTTTCAAAATCATCATAGTGAGTGATCAAATTTATCTCTCTTACTAGATTTGGAAATTTGTGGCTAATCTATCTCATTAATATCACTATAATCTATTGACATTCTTGTCATATTTCAAATGTCACTCTAAAATGTTTAAGGTATGGATCATAGAATAATCATGCATTATTTGTTGGAGAGAGTCTCTATTTGTACATTTCTAATTTCTTTGGCTACATGTGATCATCTAAATTTGAATGAGAATGTGATGGGATTATTTTAGATCATAAATCCTCATAATATCCTCTATTTATCAAAAGTAGATTTTTTTTTTTTTGGTAATTTATAAGCGTAGCAATTGTAGTCTACGTTTCCTCTAGTTAGTGATAAAATGAGTCCGTCATAGTTGAAAGATACAAAAACAATGATGAAATTGTACATAATCTTGGGAATCATTTAATTGGCAACGGTATCCAACCGACGGACTTGTAGCCCCAAATAATGAAGAACGATGAATACATGTCAAAATAAATCAAATGTCCCACTATTATGTGTTTGAATATACTTGCTAGTTGTCATTATAAACTATAACAAAATCAAAAATTGAAATATACATGTCAAATCAAAACCACAACTGCCCCAAAATAATTGAAATATATTGAGAGATCTTTTAAAAGCAAAACTCAAGTGATGGCAATACTTATCCCATCACTGACGAGCATCACTAACAATTATTTAGGGGTTACTATCAAATGATTTAGATCTCAAGTCACTCGTTTAAATCCCCAAATCACTTTGACTTTATTCACACTAGCACACTAGCAACTTGGTGGAACGGTGGTGACAAGATCACTCAACATGCATTATAGCAAGAGCTCCAATCAAATGTTCGATCGCCATAATGGAACTTTTATGGTAATACCCAAAAAGTGTCGCCGCCCCCATCCTTTTTACTCAGGAAAAGAAAAGAAAGAAAAAAAAAAAGAAACAAAGCTAGCCGCGGGGAAATTTTTGCAGTAAACCAAAAACTGAAAAACAATTGCCACTCAGTCTTGACTTAATATTGACTAAAGCTTATACGTGACGGCATAAATTCTGGAATTAGCGGTTTATATGCATATGGTTCGGAAGACTAGGCACTAGCAAAGGAGCTGAAGATTTTTCTCCCACACTTCATCACGGCTAGAGAATGTACCCAAAGATCTGGTTACCACAAGGTGGCTTCGTGAATTTGTTAACGCAAGCAATGAGAACTTTGCAATGCTCACTCTTTGGTCTAACTCATCAGGACAAAGAACAACTTGGTCATGCTTATGCACACATTGGTGGCAAGCTTGCAAAAGGGTCAATAAACCCAGTTATAGGATTCGTGAAATTGGGGATGACAGATGAGGCCACCAAAGAGCATCCTGTCGTGGCTAAGAAAACCATCGTTTAAGAAAACCATCCAATATGTACTCAGCACAATAATTCTCATATATATTGTGCCAGTTCTAATGCTCTAAACCATCTGCAACATACCATTAAGGACTGAGGAAAACATGTAACAGCCAAAAGCAAAGCAAAGGATGTATCTCAATTGTCATAGGATAGGATCTCTAAACTTGAGACTCTCTGATTTCAAAACTGAGCAGTCTTAACTCAAAAACGATGTAAAACCAACCAAACGTTCAAAATTCCACATTGAATTTGATCACGGTATAAAAAAGCTTAATTCATTCTACGGATCAATTCGTTGATATAGTTCTCACGGTTGCCAGCATCTCCACCTTCAACATAATGATTCCTTTTCTTCTTGAGTCCACCCAGTGGTGCCTCGAGCTTAAAGGGCCATAGGAAGTTATTGGCTTCCCTAAAATGAGGTCCCACTGTCATTATCTCATGGATGAGATCTTCTGCGCAGATAATTCCATGTGTACCCAAGGCCTGCTCACCGAAAAGAATGAACCAGGTCTCTCATATGTCCGGAGAAGCATAGATGTCATAAGGCACGAGATGAGATAAGAACAAAAATGGACCTGTTCAATGATGGAGTTGTCCGTCAAAGCAATTCTCTGCTTGTTGAGCTTCCCATAGCCCCTTTTGTATATCAGTTCCCTCACGCTCTTCAAGTTAGGATATCTGAAAACAAGCATATTCACTCAGAGGCCTGACGGGTGACATTGATCTAAATCCAAATTATGGAAGAGAACCACATACCCAAAAGTCACATAGGGTTCGACCCTGTGAAGCATGTTCACGGTTGCTTTATTGACTTTGAGAAACACCCCATTAAAGATCTATATCCAAAGAAAAATAAGTCAAGACAAAGGTAACAAATAGATTTGTTGATTAAAAACACTTTGCTTCTAGCCACCGCACAAAAGAGATAACTTTATAGCCAAAAGAATAGAAAGGTCATTTAGAAACAGATTACTTAGTAACAAACACCAATCGACAATCAGATCCTAGTGAAAAAGAAAAAAAACCGCCGGAACCACATCAAATCAAATTAAGCCATGACAACAACCGAGCCTTCACATAAGGCTCTTTCACTGCTGAAATAACTTCTTCAAATGCCTCCAGCAATGCAAAGACTGATCTCAGTAAGTGATTCAAGACTTGGAAAGATTACCTGTCTTAGTCTCAATAACTGCAAGATCGTTCTCGTTTTTGGGTGCATGGCATTGATACTGAAAGTGAAAGATACTCGCATAAGAAATTCTGGGAAAAAGTGTTATATTCATATTTGCAAGACGCAGAAGACATACCCACGGATGAATGATAAACAAAGTTTAGCTTCCGGTCAACGTAAATCCTCCTCTCAACTTTGCTTCACGCTTCAATTGAATTAGCTCCTTTTCCTGGAAAGCCAACACCCAAAGGTCAGCTCCATGGTTGGAAACACAGAATTGTCCAACAACCTTATGAAAACTAGTGTCTATGTCTATACCTGCTTGGCATACTCCTTAGCATATTGCTTTGCCCTATTGTAGATCAATTTCCTGTTCTCAGCATTCTTTTTCTTGGCGGATTCAAGCTCTTGCTTTTTAGCCAATGCCCACTCCTCATTTCTCTTCTGCTTCTTCAATACCGACTCAGGAATGATGGCCTTGACTTCTTCCCCGCCCATTTCTCTGCACTCACTGTCGAAACAACAAATATCAGCTATCCTTTCGTTTTCAAGGTTGCACCATCAAATAGTCATTCGTCAAGCTACATGCGGCAAACAACGGAATAAGGACAAAATGGTGAAAATTCACGAGTGTATCCTATCCAATTCATAACCACAATTCGCAATCGAGATGCTCCGCAAGCAACTAAAAGAGTCCTCAAGAATGAGCTTTGCAAATGGAGCGACAACCCGAAAACTACAATCCCTTTTAACTATTACTAGTCGATAGACATCGGATTCGGACAAATTTCGACTCTTCCCATATTCAACCCAGAGAAGGAACATCAGTGAGAACAGAGCCTAACTGCACTCTGCCGCACCAGAAAAAAGGGGACAAATTGAACTACAACCACGAACCCATTGACAATTTCACTCATCCGCCAGCAGCCGGCATCGGCAACCCGAATGCACGTACGAATCATCAGGCGAGCCACCGGCCGGGCGCTTAGAAAACAATACGCAGGCAATTGAAAAAAAGACCCAACAAAAAAAAAAAAAAGGCAGGGCAATAACGCCGCGGACTGATCGCAAGCATGCAGAATACGAAGGTTGTAGGCAAGACACGCCGAATCCATCAACCTGGAAACACGAAGTCGGCGCTACTCACCGGGTGGTATCTCTGCTAAGAAGACGACTCGGCGGTGGTGGCCAACGGCAGATTTTTCTCTCTCTCTCTCTCTCTCTCTCGCAGGAGGAGCGTCTAGGGTTTTTGTAGCGGGTTTTTATGAGGTCGGGGGAAGTCAGTAATCGGACGGCTGTGGATTGCCCTGTGTCCCGAAGGCGTATCGTGTGCGTACGTTGGTTTGAGGGACGATTTGGGCCTCAAGCCCAATTCAAAGGCTTCCTGTTCAAGGGAACGCTTTCCCTTTTGGTCCCTTTCTTTCGGGATAAATGGGGTTTTGCGGTGGTGCGAACTGCAATTTCCGGACGTTTGGGCCGAGTACTCCATGGAGGGGCTTGCTAGTGTTGCTATGTTGCCAATTTATCAATTCCCTTTTGTGGCCCAACTCTTGTGATTTTCTTTGAATTTCGTTAATGGGTGCCTGGGAGCACTTGTAAAAATAGTTGATCAAAGAATAATCGATGTGAAATTCGTAACTTTGCCTTATTTCGATTGCTTCACAAACTCAGTTTTATTTCTTTTTCTATTGCGATGTTTGGCATTGCGTATGTATTATTTTCCTTGTAAAAGATTATAAAAAGTTACTTTTTACATCGGGATCTTTATTCATTGGGATTAACCAAATGAAGGGTGTCGACATCACATGCTATTACGGAGTTCTAATTACTCCATTGCCGCATTCGGGTTCAACATACACAAAGGTCTTTGGGGCTTCCAAATGCCTTTGAAACGGAGTTTGAGAGGTATTCGGTGTTCAAAATTGTCATCTTCAAAGTCTCCCAACCCCAATGCAAGCTACTGTTGGATGTATGCCATAAAGCTACCATGTAATAGTTACATATTAGGGATTTCAATTATACTATCATTATTATTATTTAATTAATGGTAGTGACGTATTTATTCATTTGTCCAATTATTTTATATTTATGAATGATTCCATAGGATCAATTGCAACTAGACTTATGCTTGAGACGTTAAGAATATATGTGGATTCATAGTTAGATTGGATCTTTAAATCGTTCGGTCAATGGATTATTAAGTGGATATTAATAATCCTATTGAGACCGGTGTGTTCTTAACTTCACCATTAAGTATTTGATACTTTTTTTTTTTTTTTTTATCGGTCATACTACATTCCTATTCTAACTCTCACCCTAAGACTTTCGCTCTTGCAGGCGTGGAAAACCTACTTTGAAACTAAATCGTCCCCAACCCAACCTTGAAAAGGTAGGATTCGAACCCCCACCTCCCTCTTCCATGTTGGAAGGGTAGCCATGAAACAAATCTCGATGGTTAAGTATTGGATACTTAAGGGAATGATGAGTCATAAGTCATTGGGTATTGTGATGCTCGGTTAAAACACAAGTGTTTGTATTAGACAAGTTCACTTGAACGTGACGCATATGGAACGATTAGCGACATGGAAGATTTTAGCGTGGTCAATGTCTAATTGTTCATGCTTTGGTCTTGTGTAAATAATCCTTAGACCTCGATACACAATGTTAACTTGTATGTCGAACAATTCTTTACCAAAAAAAAACTTGTATGTTGAACAACTATGGTTCATAGGTCCCGCTAGGGGTGAGCATCGGTTTAGGATTCACCTTGGACCGACCCAACCTTACCGATCCTAGTCCGGTTCCCAAGGAGACTGGGTCGGTCCTTGGTCCTAAGATTTTTTGACCAGCATTGTGTGGGTTGGTCCTCGGTTCTGAGAGTTCAGGGTCGGTCCAACCCGGATCAACCTTGACTATATATATTATATTATTCATAAATTTTTACATAGAAAAAACCTTAAAATAAATGGCGTCAACAACATTAAACAACTTTTTAGTGAGGAGTTCAAGTAACTTTATATTGTTCTTTAATAACTTGGATTTTTAATGTCTTTTACAGCGTTAATAATCATAATTTACGAATGAGGAAAATGTTTTGTGAGAAGTTCTTACGGCATCCAAAATTGCATAAACAGTCCTTACGGCATCCTCCTCTAGTACTTGTTCTCTTTTGTCTTATTTGTGTTTTTAGTTTTCAATTTGCCAAAATCGAAAGAAACAATTTCTCCCTCACCACTCAACACTCGCCTCACTCATTTGGGTCACTTGTGCCGTTCACTTTGCTCGATGCTCGCTTGGCTTGTTGCTCCCAACTCAACACTCGATGCTCACTCTGTTTGACGCTCACCCCACTCGACCCTCACAACTTGCCTTTCTTAGTTGACCTCACTCATTATCGAATCCATTGGGTCGGTCCGGTCCTCGATAGCCCTTTCAAAGAGTACAAAAAAATGAAATAAAAAATTTATTGGTTGGTCCTGGTTTAACTCTAGAACTGGACCGAACCCATGAGTCAATTCGGTCTTCAATCGCTTTTTCAAAGAGTACAAAAAATGAAATAAAAAATTATCGATTGGTCTCGGGTTGACCTTGGAATCGGACCAAACCCACTGGGTGGGTTTGGTCCTCGGTGCCAAAAATTGAGGACCATCACTGTTCGATTGGTCTTAGAGTTGGGAGGGTAGATCGGCCCAACCCGAACCATGCTCACCCCTAATTCCCGCCATCGGGAACCTCCAGAATAAACCTCGAATCAAATCGATACCGTGAAAAAACTAGACGGTCACACTTCGCTACCTCGTGCACGTGGGATAAAAATCGTAGTACTAAAAGGAATAAACACAAAAAAATCACATGCCGATGTCATTATAGAGAAAAAAATAAAAAAAGTAAGAAAGCAAAAGCGCGTGAATCCTCATATGGAATTGGCTGGTGGTAGATGAAAGTGAGAAAAATATTAGGTATGTCTCTTGCTCCAGCGTGGCAAACAAGAAGGCGGTGGGAGCGTGACACGTGTCCTCCTAGGACCCACATTCTGGAGAAAAAGAGGTGCCGATTTTAAAAAAAATTCAGTCTTGATTTTCTTTCGTCACGCCTCTCTCTCTCTCTCTCTGTTCGACGAACTCCCCCTCTCTCTCTCTCCACCCTCCCTCTTTCCGACCGGCGAACCACCGCGAGCAACTAACGAACCAAGAGGATACTAGCGAGACGATCATGAGCAACTGACCGACGTGCGACCTCCCTCTCTCTCTCTGCCCTCCCTCTTTCCGACCGATGCAAAACAAGCATTGAAAGATGGTTTTGGGGTTAAAACAAGCATTGAAAGATGCAAATGATCAATGTGTCCTCCTTTTCAATGAAGTTTAGAAGGCATGGAAGGTCTCCTATACTGCTGCAGTCAAATTACTTGTGCCATTCCGTGTGGGATAAGTACATTGAATTTGAACTATCCCCGCAACAGTGAAGTTATCTCACTCAGATTTATGTGCAAACTCTGAGATTTCTTACCAAAAAGTTACAACATTACTATGATGGGATAAGTACACTAATGGTGCCATAAGTTGTGTACGGTGCTCACTTTGGTGCCAAAAGTTTCCGCCGGATCACTTAAGTGCCAAAATTTTTGAAAAACGCTCACTTTGGTGCCAACTCCGATCTGGTTGGCCGGAAATCCGACGTTGCATTTTTTTATTAATATTTGAAGTCGACGTGGATCGCCGGAGAATACAATCAGCATGCAAACAACAAAACGACGCCGTTTAACGTCTTTTCCCCCAAATAAGAAACCCTAAATCCCCAAATTCGAGTAGAATCGGAAATTGAAAACCCTAAATCCCCAATTCGACCAGTTCAAGTGCATACTTCGATTTTCTCTCAAAGTTATCAGCTCGCTCTTGCGAATGGAGAGCAAAAGCTTCAGCAGCGGCTCACATTCCTATAAAAAAAAGCGAATTAGATGGTGAGTGTTACTGTTATTGTGGGTTACCGAGTCTGAGAAGAACATATTGGACTCGGTTGAATCCCAGGAGAAGATTCCATGGGTGCGGCAGATATAGAGAAGGCTCGAAGTGCAAATATTTCAAATGGGTTGATAGGAAATTCTCTGATCGAGCGACAGAGGTGATCCTGGAGTTACTTGAAGGCCGAAATCAACCTCCACCTGCGTTAATGGACGAGTTGGAGGATGTTGACTCAATGCAAGCTCAAATGAAGGGTTTAACATCTTTGGTCGACCATTTGAAGAGGAGGTTTCAAGGCTGAAAATTGAAAGAAACTTTTATCGAGCGTTGACCGTGTTCTTATTCTCTTGTGTAGTTTATTTAAATGTGAAGTTAAGTAATGAGAAGAAGTTTGTATGTCTACTATAGTCGAAGTTTGTATGTCTACCATTTTTGTATGAAGCAGAAGGTTTTGTTGTAATCCATGGTAGAAATGCAAGGTTGGAGTTGGAATGCATTAATTATAAGCACTTCGGGAAATGCAATGTTTTCTTGTTGCATTTTTTATTTGCCCCCGATTTGTGTTAAGAGAACTATACAAAGTACTAGTGATGTCAAGAACAAAGCAAGGAAAGAAAGTGTCGAGAACAGAGCAAGGAAAGAAAGTGGCGAGAACGAGCAAGGAAAGAAAGTGTCGAGAATAGAGGAAGGAAAGTGAGATAGCTAGTATAAGCACCTAGAGGGGGTGAATAGGTGCACAATCAATTTATCAAGATACTGGAAGCGATTCTAGGCAACCAATAGAAAGGAGTTCACTATTGATTAACAAAATTGAAGTACGATCAAGGTAAGAGAGTAAGGAAGAGAAAATTGAACACAGGGTTTATAGTGGTTCGGCTTATTCCAAGCCTACGTCCACTCTTCCGCACTAACAGCCCACCGGCTGGATTTCACTATGAACAAAAGAGTAGTTAAAGACAGCTTTTCCTTGATTCCACGGTGTAGATGTTCTACCACACCTCCTCAAGGTTTCTCACAAATATAGACTCTCTTTTGAATACAATGTTTCGCTCAAAGGAATTGTCTAAACAACAAGGAGCTTCGTACTTTGAAATTCTTCTATCGCGCACACCTCGAACAACTTAGAACGTCTTCCTTATATACTCCTTTATGCCATCATACCCTTTGGCACTTACCAAAGGAATTCCTCCAATCTACCCGTTGGACGGAATCAATTAGGAAGATTATTCGAGCTATTAAAGGAACGTGTCGATAACCCATCAATCTTGTTTGCCCATACAATCGGGGATCTCGGTTTCCATAAGTAGAACCTTCCAAGAATATTTAGGCAATTATCGGTTCCTTAATCTTCGAGTCAATCTCGATCAATCAAAGAATTCCGTTATGTCTTTTCCATCCACGAGATCTTCTCCATTGATAAGGTTGAATCCTTAACGAAACATCCGATTCCGGATAACCTTTCTTCAACGGATTAGAGACTGTCAATGAGGATAGACTTTGAGTCTTGAGTCTGGCTATCCGGAGGTCTTCAAACTTTAAATAGCTGAGTCTGCAAACCTTCAGACTAGACTGATGGAAACGTTTTTGTCAGCTTCAAAACACTTCAAGAAGATTTCTCCAACAATCTCCCCCTTTTTGATGGTGACAAAACTTTCCTGCAGATTTGGACAACTTTGACCTGCAAAACATTTTTCAAACACATATGCATATCTTATAGAGATAAATGACTAAATGAATAACACTAGAATCTGCAACCACAGAAAATAGGTTAGTCTAATATGTGATAAAGCCATCCATAAGATATCAATAGTAGTTAATAGAAGCAGTCAAGTCCAAGTCTAGTTCAGTTCTCATCCAGACACAAAAAACAAAATCAAAGTCAAACAGATCAAACACAATTCAACAATCAGTTCAACAAACCATAAGATAAGTCAAATCAAATTGTTCAAATCTTGCATCTCTCCCCCTTTTTGTCAACATAAAAAAGGTTGAGATGAAAATGGAATAAGATCAAGATTGCTTGGGAACGCGGACAAGCCGGAAATCTCCCATAGATCGAACGATGCCTTCCGGCCTTTTCAAGTCTTCTTTCGGTTGTGCAATCTCCTCACCCTTGGCATTGGCCTGAATCTGAACAGAGAGGGCTTGGATTTTATCATTTAACGAACATGAAGAAACTTGACTCGCATTTTGCAAGATTTGAACCTCGCATCCCAAGGCATAAATTTGACCTCGCATCTCCAAGAGAATATCCATGATTCTGCGAAAATCGGCGAGCTATCGGTACGTGGACTAGCTTCCACGTTCGCGAGATGATGGCATATTAGAATAATCTCGCAGGTTTGGCGATGAAACTTCATGACCTTCTTCTCGGGAAATTGAGAGGCATAAACGTCCTCTGCGGGTGCAGGTGAGCGGCGACTCCTTCACTTGTATCGGATATGAGGACTTCCTCCTTTCTCCGATCTCCCCCTCGTTTCCATGCCTACAAGTGGAGAAGAGTGTTCCTCGAGGTTCACCTTCTTCTCTTCTTTCTTCTTGAGTCTTTCCTCCTCTCGCTTCTTTTCGCCAACACTCTTTCTTCTTCTTTCTCTTGTTCTTCTCTTTCTTCTTCTTCTTTCTCTTTTTCTTGACCTTCTCTTTCCTCTTGGCCTTCTTTTTCCTTTCCTTTTGTCTCACGATATTCCATTGACTCTGGAACAGTACAACTTAGCTTCTTCAAAGCTATGGCCGAAGTGGTAAGGTCATCATCTTCTTCATCTTCCATAATAAGAGCTCTCATTTTCGGTTTTGAAGCAACCAAGGGCTCCTTTCTTTTCCATTTTGAAGAAGAGATTTGATGCGCTTTGACTGGAGTCTTCTCCTTGAATTTCTCCAACTCCTTGTTCAGTTCCTTCAGACGCATTTTGGTCACCATCTTCAGTCCTACCACCATATGATCGCACGATCGAACACAAAAGATTTGCGGAGGCTGAATATTCAGATGTCTGAATAACTTCGTCACAAGGCTTGGGTAAGGGAGTTGACCTCTGTCCTTCATCATCGCTCTATACATGTGGAACATGATAGTGTGAGGAGAAAACCTTTCCCAAAGTGAGGATGGCATACATCGCTTTGCCTCCGAACTTGAAACATCGATCTTGGAAGTTGATTTTGGTCGGAGGCAATTGATCACAATCTTGTGAAGTAAGATGTTGAATGCCCTCATCCTTAAGTAGGTGATCTTCTCCTCTGTTTTCCTATCCTTCACTAGTTCCAGTGTGGCCCGAGCAATGGAAACTTTGATCGGTTGATATCTTCCTCTTTTAACTCCTAACACATCTGCCAGCATATCTATATCCACAACATAGTCTTGATCTTTGACGCTGAAAGAGAATCTATTCGCATCCAAAAGCTAAGATTTGAATAGAAATATGCGGTTAGTTCAAAGATAGGCCTCGTAGTGTCGAGCGGAACTTTTCCAGTTGAAGAAAACCGAACTTTTCCCTCAAGTTCACATTCACAAAGATCCAGAAATCAAAATCCACACTTCTAGGGTTTATCACCCCACGCTTCAGCAATTTCGAGTACAAATCCTTTTGTTCCTTCGATCTGAACAAATCTCCCATTTTTCCTCGATTTTCAACCGCAACACCCATTCTCGATTGAAATTGGCTATACAGTTTGTCATCATCATTCCCATCTGTAGGATTCGGTCCCAATCACGAGGATCACTTGGGATATTCGCAAGGGTTTCCTCACCACCCCTTTACGAGCAATTCCCAAACTTTCCATTTTCCGCAAAAAGATATATTCGTTCCCATATCCTTTGTTTTTAAGAAAATCATCGACATAGTTCAAGGGAGTACGAGTTCCTTTTAAGGCACGATATAGCTTATAAATATAAGCGGGCTTTTGAACTCTTACGGATCCGCATCCTCAATGATTTCTTCCTCTTGTTGATGATCAACGCCTTGAGGACTAGATGGAGGAGAATGACGCCGCTTGAGAATGTTGTGGGCTCTGTCATTCCGGAGACACTTCTTGGTGAGATCGAAGTGCGTAGGCCCCTCACTCATTCGTCGTGGTCCCTGCTTGCGATTCTCGAAGACTTTCTTGAAGATGACATCTTTCTCAGTTTTGGAAGATTCCTTGCTTGACTTTCCCAAGAAAGACGACAACTTTTTGAAGATTAAACAATGGAAGAAAACGGGAATGGAGGATTGATGCTTTCTAGGGTTTTTGAGAGTAAAGTGAAGAGAAATCAACAGTGCACGATCGGTTAAAAAGAGAGATAAATGAACCGTCACAAAGGAAATAAAGAGATGCCTTTTCAAAATAACTGTCCTTTTTCCGCGAAAATAGTCATTTCAAAAAATAACTCCTCTTTCAAAAAGGAAACGATGCAATAATTAAGCCGATTAAAGATAGCAATAAAACACGGTTCACAGTCGTACCTTTTCAGGATAAGATTTGAGAGAGAGAAAGACTAACTTACAGTCTGACGGTCGTACCAAGACTGACTTTACAGTTGAAGTCTTGTATGTCCGAGTCCGAGAGTCTTTAGACTTTGATCTCCTCATACCTTAAAATGTTGAGTCTAGAACAGATGATTTCAAATTGATTTTTCTCTAAAGGCTTTGTAAATATATCCGCCAGTTGGTTCTTTGAATCAACAAATTGAATTGAAACATCTCCATTTTGAACATGGTCTTTAATAAAGTGATGTCGAATCTCTATATGCTTTGCTCTTGAGTGGAGAATTGGATTTTTGGTGAGGTTTATAGCACTGGTGTTGTCGCAATTAATCTCCGTGCATGAGTCTTCAATTCCAAAGTCTCTTAGCTGTTGTTTTATCCACAGAATTTGCGAACAACAACTCCCGAGAGCTATATACTATGCTTCTGCTGTAGAGAGAGCAACTGTACTTTGCTTTCTTGAAAACCAAGACACTGTCTTGCCTCCAAGTAGTTGACAAGTGCCCGAGGTGCTCTTTCTATCGACTCCGCATCCAAAGCAAGGTCTGCGTCCGAATATCCAAGAAGAGTAAAGTCTCCCTTTTTGGATACCGAGACCAAAGCTTGAAGTTGATGAAATATATTTGATAATACGCTTCGCAAAGCATTCAAATGGGATTCTTTTGGGTCGATTGAAATCGCACAAATGCAAACACTAAACAGAATGTCGGGTCTAGAAGCATAAGATAAAGAAGTGAACCAATGATACTCTGTATAGCTTACGGTCGACTTTCTTTCCTTCTTCATCTTTGTCTATCTTCAAGGAACTTGACATTGGTATGTCGGCCCTTTTTGCAATTGTTCGGTCAAACTTTTTGACAAGATCATTTGCATATTTTTCTTGATGAATGAAAGTTCCTTCCTCCAGGTTGTTTTATTTGAAGTCCAAGAAAGAAGGTTAACTCACCCATCATGCTCATTTCAAATTCATCCGCATAGTCTTAGAAAATTTCTTGCACGAGACTTTCATTAGAGGATCCAAAGATAATATCATCGACATATATTTGAACAAGAGAAAACTTTTGCTTTCTCTTTTAATAAAAGAGTAGTGTCTACTTTTCCTTTAACAAATCCATTTCAAATTAAAAACTTACTTAATCTGTCGTTCCAAGCTCGAGGTGCTTACTTTAAGCCATACAAGGCCTTTTTGAGACTGAATACTGAGTCTGGTTTCTTTGGGTCTTCAAACCCTGGCGGTTGTTCCACATAGACTTCCTCATGGATAAATCCATTTAGGAAAGCACTTTTGACGTCCATTTGAAATAACCTGAAATTTTTATGACAAGCAAATGCAAGTAATAAACGAATTGCTTCTAACCCGCTCAGGTGCATAAGTCTCGTCATAGTCGATCCCTTCTTCTTGTGTGTATCCCTTGGCTACGAGTCTAGCCTTGTTTCTTATGACTTTTCCTTTCTCATCCATCTTGTTCCTGAAAACCCATTTAGCTCCAACAATTGATTTACCTTTTGGTTTAGGAGTCATTTCCCAGACATCATTAATTCTGAATTGTCTGAGTTCTTCTTGCATAGCTTCTATCCAGCTTTCGTCAGATAAAGCTTCATCTATGCTTTTGGGTTCTATTTTAGAAATAAGAGCCACAGCACTAGACTCTTCACGCCTTTTGGATCTTGTGCGGATTCCTTCATTGATGTCGCCAATAATAAGATCTTTGGGATGATTTGGACTTATGTTTCCGATTCTTTGGTTAATTTATCGATTGATGATCACTTCCTTCACTTGAATCTTCAACAATCACTTGTTCTTTGGTCCTTCAAAGTCTCGAGCCGCTTCTTGAGATTTAGACTTTGTAGAGTCTCGGAGTGCATTCGGTCTCTTCAAGATGAGTCGAATAGATTCATTTTGAATAGAGTCTTGGAATTTGACATTCATTGATTCTTTCACAGTTTGAGTCTTCTTGTTGTAGACTCTGTACGATTTGCTAGTGGTTGAATATCCAAGGAAGATGCCTTCATTTGACTTTTCTTCAAACTTACCAACTCGATCATTTGCATTTTTCAATATGAAACATTTACATCCGAATACATGAAAATATGAAACAATGGGCTTCTTTTCTTTAAATAATTCATAGGGGGTTTTTTCTAGAATAGGCCTTAGAAAAACTCTATTGATAATATAGCATGATGTTGAAACTGCTTCAGCCCAAAATCGTAAAGAGATATTGCTTTCAATTAAAAGAGTTCTAGCCATTTCTTGAAGAGATCTATTCTTCCTTTCCACAACTCCGTTTTGCTCTGGAGTATATGGAGAGGAGAACAAATGCTGAAAACCAGATTCTTCACAAAATTTAGCAAAATCTTGATTTTCAAATTCATCTCCATGGTCTGTTTTTATACTTGAAATAACATACCCTTTTTCATTTTGAACATTCTTAGCAAATTTTTCAAAATAAGAGAAGGTTTGAGACTTACTTGCCAAGAAATATACCCAAGTAAATCGTGAGTAGTCATCCACAATTACTAGGCAATATTTCTTACCTCCGATGCTCTGCGTTCTTGTTGGTCTGAAGAGATCCATATGCAAGAGTTGTAGTATACGGTTAGTGGAAACTTGATTTATTGGTTTAAAGGAATTTCTTACCTGTTTTCCCAATATACATGGTGTACATAGATCAGACTTTTGGTATGATAAATTGGGTAGACCACGAACAAGCTTCTTTGCTGAGATTTTGGCTATTTGCTTCATGTTGATATGCCCAAGTTTTTTGTGCCATAAGCTCGCTTCGTCTTGAATTGAGATTAGACATTGCGATTCATCTGGTTTCACGTCCAAGATGTAGATATTTCCATGTCTTCGACCCATGAATGACTGAGTAGAGTCTTTACTGGTTCCTGAACAAATACCCTCTTGAAAGTTGATTCTAAAACCAGCATCACACAGTTGACTGACACTGAGCAGATTATAGTTGAGCCCTTCAACTAAAGAAACATTGCTTATCGTAAGGTTCCCAATCTTTACAGTTCCAAATCCCACTATTTTTCCTTTGCTGTTTCCTCCAAATGAGACTTTTCCACCATTCACTTGAACAATCTTTATGAAGCAATTTGAGTCTCCTATCATGTGTCTCGAGCATCCACTATCCAGATACCATTTCACTTTTTTCTTGATAGTGACTGCATTTAAAAAGAAACTCAAGCTTTCTTTGGTACCCATATTTTCTTGGGTCCTTTTGAGTTAGTCGATATACGGTTTTTGCCAGACTTTATTGATGTGTCTCCAAACCATAGGACATTCTTTCTCAAAGTGATATGCACTATTGCATTTTGAACATCTAAGAGCATTACGACCTCTTTGGTTTTACAAAGTTCATTTCAAAATGATTTTTGTAAGCATTTCTTGTGGGTCTTTGTTTGATTCTTTCTTTCACTTTAGGAAAATCGATTAAAGGAATAGTTTCAGCATTCATTCCTAAACCAGATTTATTGAAATACGGTCTTTGAACATAAAGTATTTTTCTAGTTTCTCAGATCCTATAGAAAATCTTTTGGAAATATTTGAAATATCATTTTTCAAAAATGCATTTTCTTTTAAAAGATTATCTTTACTTTCTCGAGAGAAGAAACATTACGATCTAAGCATTTCACTTTTTCTTCCAAAACATTCTTTTGTTGTTTTAAAGCATAATTTTCTTTTTGAGTTCGGAAATTCTTTTAAGAGAAGTCTTAAGACTAAAACATAATTCATCAATGTATTTTGAAACTTTAATAGGGATTTTGAAATTACTTACCTCGAATTCACTTTCGAATCGAATCAGTCTCGTAGTTTGATTCGAACGGTGTGCCATTAGACATATGTTGGCATAATCATCATCACTATCTTCGCACTCCGTATCACTCCGGGTTTCAGCTTTGAGAGCTTTTCGATACTTTTCAGTTTTCCTTTCTTCTTCCTCGAAGAGGACGGTTGGGTCGATGTGTCCTTTTTCTTGCATTCAAAGCGGACTACATCTTTGTTTGATTCATCATCTTTGCAGACTTGGTTTGTTGCTTTTGAAAACTTTGTTTCCTTGAATTGAATCTTATTCCTTTTCTATTCAGCTTTCTGAATCTTCTTATCATGAGAGCAAGTTCTTCATCATCCATGTCGTCTTCAGAATCTGTTACATCAGAATCATCATTAGATTTTAATGCAATGGATTTCTTACCTTTAGGATCTTCGTCTTCATTGATTGTTCCACTTCATAAGACTGAAGAGTTCCAACCAATTCATCAACAGACAGTGGCATGATTCTTTGGGTCTCTTTGATTGAGGTCTTTATATGATTCCAATCCTTGGAGAGTCCACGCAGTAGCTTGTTCACTTTCATGGGATCGAAATTGGTTGACCTTGATTTTCAAGACCATTCACGATTTCGTAAAAACGACTAAACATGTCAGTTATAGATTCTCCTGGTTTCATTCTGAAGGCTTCGTATTGACCGAGAAGAATGTTGATTCTAGTCTCTTTCACTCGATCGGTTCCTTCATAGGTAATGTGTAATCTATCCCAGACTTCTTTGGCTATATCACAAGAAGATATTCTGTTATATTCAGTAGGAGATAAAGCACAATATAAAGAATAAATTGCTTTTGCATCAATAGCTTGTCTCTTGATTATCTCTTCCTGACTCATTTCGCTGGACTCAACAGTGTCCTTTCCTCTTTCTGAGACAGATGCAGCTTTAGGAATGATTCCTTTTTCTACAACGTCCCATTCCAGAGGATCCTTTGATCTTAAGAACGCATTCATCTTGTTCTTCCATATGTTGTAGTCCTTTCCATCAAAGTAAGACGGTCCGGTGTTGCTTTGCCCTTCCTGGCCACCGAGCCAACATACTAGCCATGGATCTTTTACTCTGAAGTAAAACACTTCAAACAAAGTGAGTACACGAGCTCTGATACCAATTGAGATAGCTAGTATAAGCACCTAGAGGGGGGGTGAATAGGTGCACAATCAATTTATCGAGATACGGAAGCGATTCTAGGCAACCGATAGAAAGGAGTTCACTATTGATTAACAAAATTGAAGTACGATCAAGGTAAAGAGAGTAAGGAAGAGAAAATTGAACATAGGGTTTATAGTGGTTCGGCTTATTCCAAGCCTACGTCCACTCTTCCGCCTTGACCCCCACCTACCGGATTTCACTATGAACAAAAGAGAAGTTACACCACAGCTTTCCCTTGATTCCACAGTGTAGATGTTCTACCACACCTCCTCAAGGTTTCTCACAAATATAGACTCTCTTTTGAATACAATGTTTCGCTCAAAGGAATTGTCTAAACAACAAGGAGCTTCAAACTTTGAAATTCTTCTATCGCGCACACCTCGAACAACTTAGAACGTCTTCCTTATATACTCCTTTATGCCATCATACCCGTTGGCACTTACCAAAGGAATTCCTCCAATCTACCGTTGGACGGAATCAATTAGGAAGATTATTCGAGCTATTAAAGGAACGTGTCGATAGCCCATCAATCTTGTTCGCCCATACAATCAGGATCTCGGTTTCCATAAGTAGAACCTTCCAAGAATATTTAGGCAATTATCGGTTCCTTAATCTTCGAGTCAATCTCGATCAATCAAAGAATTCCGTTATGTCTTTTCTAGCCACGAGATCTTCTCCAGTTGATAAGGTTGAATCCTTAACGAAACATCCAGTTCTGGATAACCTTTCTTCAACGGATTAGAGACTGTCAATGAGGATAGACTTTGAGTCTTGAGTCTGGCTATCCGGAGGTCTTCAGACTTTAAATAGATGAGTCTGCAAACCTTCAGACTAGACTGATGGAAACGTTTTGTCAACTTCAAAACACTTCAAGAAGATTTCTCCAACAGAAAGAAGCTGACGAAAATGAAGAAAGCAACAATAGAGATTATTGCACCTGTAACATGTTTACATTGAGAATCGATATTCGGTTTAAGAGTGTAAAGTCAAACTTTCTGTTTTCGTTTTCAGTTAGTTAGTTGGTTTTCATTCTGTTGTTATCCTCCAGATCGATATAAAAACTGATGAGCCAAGAGTAAACAAGTAGAAAAGTTCTTTGATGCAAGCAAGCTCTCATTGAATAAGAATACACTTTTTCTCTCTGCATCGTTTTTCATTTTTCTCCCTCTCATTTCCATTTTCTGTTATGTTCATCAAATCTCTTCAAGCTGGTTTGTTGGTTTGCTGCAATTGCAAACTATGCTGAAATGGAAGGTTGGAGTTGGAATGCATTAGTTTTGAGCACTTTTTATTGTTTAGTTGTGTATTGGCAATGTTTGTTTTGGTTAGTTTTTGCTTCAAATAGAATGGTTGCTGATTTTTATCGTTGTAATGGTTTGCTGGTTTGCTGGTTTGCTGCAACCGCAAACCATGGCAAAATTAAGGGATGGTGGCAAATTAACGATTGATCATTTCAGTGCCAAAAGTTGTAAATAGTGATCACTTGAGTGCTAAGTTTTTATAAAAGTGATCATTTAAGTGCCAGTCGCGATTACAAAGTGATCACTTCTGTTGCACAAGTAGTAAATAGTGATCGCTTGAGTGCCAATTTTAAACTTGCACCAGTCGTGGTGCATCCTGCATCTTGTTCTTGCACTAGTTGGCTTGCTGGTGCATCTTCTTGCAACACAACAGCCTTGCAACAAGATACACTAGCACCCAAAATTGCATCTTATTCCAGCACATACAACCAGAACCCCACAAATAGCATCAACGCAACAACGACATCCTATTCCAGCACTATTGAATGAAATCGACAGATAGCATAAACGCATCAACGACTTCAACCAGCAACACTATATGAACACATTCAAATCTAAAAATAATAGCAACTTCATAAGAACATTGCACCAACGGCAAAATATACAGAAACAACTATTGTCATTGATATTGATTGATTGTTCACAAAAGAAAAGAAAAACATGAACTTCACTCCCCAATCACTGAAAGTTCAGCACCCTCTTAAAAAAAACCAATGGCAATATGGAGGCAGCAACTACCATCAGTGATATAATATCCAGCACCACATAAAAATAAACATAAACTATGTCCAGCACCCTCCCATGTCAATATGGACAACACCCTGATCTCCTTTTCGTCTTGGGGCTTTGAATTGATTCATAATCCGAGCACTCTTTCGAACTGGATGTGCAGGTTCTTTAACTGGGCGTTCTGTCACCTCCTTTTCCTTGTTTTTGACGGTGGCTATTCTTATTCTAGCACGTGTCATGTGTTGGTCCATATCATCACTATCACGCCCAATCGTTGGTGAAGATGGAATTGGTGCTGAGTTCTGTTTGGATGGCTGTTTTGCAGCTATTCTCACTCTCTTCTTCTTTGGAGCACTCTTCTTTGGCTGCGCCCTTGATTCTTGAGTTGGCCCACCTTGAGAGAGAAGTACCTCCGAAGTTCTCCCAGGCTACAAGAACATAGCGATATTGTCAACCAAATGAATTAAAGTACAACAAATTAAATGCACGAGGCCTACAAATCTTACATTCAAAATAGTCATTCCAGTTCATTCATCTGTGTAAGTCCCATAACCATATTGCCTTAATCTTTTTCCAATATCCCCTCTTGTTCGCTGTGGTGCATCATTTTCAACAGCAACAGATGGGGGAGCAGCCTCTGCAACTTGTGCAATTGCTCGTCTTTTCACCTGAGAAACACATAACAAATTTAAAATTTAGCCCATAAAAGACAAACACAGCAATGTACAACTTACATGAACTTTTTTTCTTCTCGTTTGCTCAACGATGGACTCTTGTTGTTGTTCTTTGTCTTGCCTATTCCAGTCCTGTCCCTACACTTGAGCCTACAACAGGCCTTTTTCGGCCCTTTAGAAGGCCTTACAACAATGTACTATATCGGGATCATGACCAACTACAATGAATAATTAGACATCTACTTATTTTCATGGTGGAAACAAATGGAGAAAACTTATCAAATTACAAATGCATGATAGAGGAAAAGCACAAAAGAAGCCAGTGCACATGGTCAACCATCAAACTCTATCGAATAGGAAATGTAAAGTTCTGCGAGGTAAAGATGATACTTACCTTACAGCGGGGCTTTTTGTTTGCCCTTCAGGCACTCTTTGCGGGGCCTTCTGTCCTACCTTCAGCCATTACATCTTGCTGTTGATGCTGCCTTTTCAGCTCACAACCTTTCTTATTGTGCCCTTCCTTGCGGCCATATGAGCATTTCATCTTTGAGCCAGTCCTACTCATCCTCTAACTTGATGCCTCTTCTCTGCATTCTTCTTTTCTTTTTGGCCTTCAAATTTGCTTCTTCGGCGGCAAAGGTAGAGGGCTTTCATGATTTGTTGGCTCCCAAAATTTATCGCTTCGATAGGCTGCATCATGAATTGGTATGAAGCAAGGTATGAGCTTTTTTTGTACCAATCATGTAGGTAATCATCTGGATTTTCTTGCTTCATCTGAATAGCACAAATTGCATGGGCACAGGGAATTCCATTCAGTTGCTAGGCTCGGCATGAACACTTTCTTCTATCCAGGTTGACAACATACTTATCCTGATTTTGAATAATCTCATATCCATTATCTCCATTCCAAACTGGATGGCAGAACCTACTAGCAGCAATGTTTGCATCCAATCTCTTCATAATCCTAGGGCCACAGTCTCTAGTCCATTTCGTAGTCTCATCTCTTTGCCTATGCAGTCTAGTCATCACCATCACTCGAATATCATCAAGCATGCTGATGATTGGTTTGCACCTAGCCTCTAAAATTCTGCCATTGAAAGCTTCGCTGAGATTGTTATCAATGATATCACATTTGAACTCTTCGCTGAAGAAGGCCCGACACCAGTGCTTAGCTTCTGTCTGGAAGAGTGCATCAAAACCTTCCTTTGTTAGCTGCAACAATCCTTGTTTGGCTAATCTGAAATCAGCCATGTTGGTACTCTTTGCTATACGCGTAATCGCTTCGGAGCCTATCTCCTTTGAAGTTCCTTGACCGGTTTGCATATATGTGCCTCGCGCACATTCTATGCTCAACATGTGGCATCAACTCGGCCAATGCGGGAATAAGTCCCTACAAAAATTCAAACCAATAAATACAAGTCAGAAAAAATATGCAAATGATTAATATTAAAAGGAGTGAATTAATTGACAATGAAATTACCTTATGTTGGTCGCTCATGAATGCCCATCCTCCCCCATCGGTTATCTCAAGGTCAGCCATTAAATTTTTGAGAAACCAGGACCAAATATCCTTGTTCTCTATCTTCACCACCGCCCAAGCTATCGGAAACATTTGATTATTGGCATCTCTCCCCATAGTAGCCAACAACTCCCCCTTAAACAAACCCTTTAGAAAGCATCCATCCAATCCTATAACTCTTCTACAACTAGCCAAGAAGCCCCGTTTGCATGCATCAAAACAGACATAAAATCTATCAAATCTATGGCCAAGATCAGGGAGTGGCCTATCCACAACCTCTACATACACCCTACTAGATGGGTTTTGAAACATGCATTCGCCAGCATAGTCCCATACCTGCGCATATTCTTCTTTATGCCCACCCATCAGTATTTTCATCACCCTCATCTTAGCTCTCTTGCATTGATTCCTTGACACATTAACCCCTACTTGCTCCTTCACTAACTGTTGAAATTAAGGACTCTTGATCCCGAGCATTGCTTTGATAATGTTGAAAAAATGCTTCGATAACCACACACTCATTATCCTTTTATTGTTAAAAATAATTGGACAAGTATGTTCCTCCTGCAAGGACCTAATCTGGAATGACCCATTCTTACTCAGCACGCCATAGAGCTTCCATGGACAATTGGGTTGTGAGCACTTAGCTCTCACAAATTCCTTCGTGTTTCTAATGAATTTAACACTCCTCTGTTCACCAATGGAGTTCTTCACAATAGCTTCCTTGAACTGTTTGGCATCATCAAATCTCATGCCCACAGACAAAATAGGTTTATCAACAGTCGGATCATAGTAAGGGTACTTACTTTTTATTGGACAAGCAGGTTCTTCATCATCATTATCAAGATCATTCTCCGAACTAGCAACTTCATTGCCACAGCTTTCTTCATCTTCACTTCTATTACCTTCAGCTGGAACTCCATCCCCATTTACTCGCTCGGGCCTCTTTGCTGAAGGTGCAAGTTTTTTTCTCAGAAATTCCCTTTGCTTTTGTCTTGATTATGCGAGTTCATCATCATCTTCATCACTTATGAAATTTACTGAAGCAAAATATTCATCTTCCGATTCACTTTGGATAAAGCAATTTCCCATTCTAATCCAATGAAGTCCTCATCGCCCAAATCTTCACCCAAATCTTCACCCAAGCTTTCAAGACATGTCACTGTTTGTTCATCTCTATCAATGTGAGTTCTCTCCCTTTCATCCCTGACCTGATTACTCGCTTGAATAGGATCCCTCACTTCTCCTCTTTTAATGGTGGTCTGCTCATCCCCATCCTCATCCTCATCCTCACCATCCTCATCATTATCCTCATCCTCACCATCACTATAATACTCAACATATACCTTAGCTTCTTCGCCGTGAAGATAATAGTAAATGATATCCTTAATACCATTATCGTCATTATAAAATCTCAACCCATCCTTCAATTCTTTCCCAGGAACACAGTAATGTAGTTTTTGCACTTTGCATCGTAAAAAATACACCAAATCCCTTGGAAAATCAATATATGATGGCTTCCGAACATTGACATAAATAGTACATTCATTTCCACCAGTATATTCCCAATCATCGGTGCCAATAAGAAACTCTCCACCATAGCAAACAATGATGCCTACCTGATTCGCGTCCATGTCGATGCTGCACCCAATAAAATAAAAATAAAAACAAATGTCATTACTTGTTGGGACCACATGACAGAATCATCAACTTCACATGGAGGTCCTTGTCATTTTGTTGTCAAGAAACAAATGCAACTAATCTCCCCAATTCAATGCTTTTACAAAAGCAAAAGAAGCCAAGTTGAATAATCAAAGTGAGGTCCCACCACCCATTTTTCAATTCAATCACATTCAGTCCCCCTGTTTCCCCCACAGAAGCAGTCCAATTAATTAAATAAATTCGGTCCCACCACTGTTTCCCCCCGAGTCGAGCCCCATTTTCCCCTCCGCGCCCTATTTTTCTATTCGGTCCCCACAAAAGAAAGGGAACAAACGACGAAACCCTCAAATTTTCTATTCGGTCCCCACGACTTTCCCCCTGAGCCGAGCCCTCAATTTGCCCTCCACACCCTAACTTGCCCGTTGGAACCCTAAATTTTTCAGTAAATTGACAAACCTGAGTGAGTGACAGTTGAGGATGCAGCCAGTGAATGATTGTGAACAACGGCGCAACTACAGCGGAGGCCAAGCGACGGCGGCCGAGCGATGGCGACCGAGTGACGGCGGGCAAGTGAACAACGGTGGGTCAGCGAGCTACGGCCGGTGGCGTCGAGTGAGAACCCTATATGAACACTGTTTTTGGCCCACGTCGTTTTTTACCGTATTGAATCCACTATACGACGATTGTTTTGTAGGTAATCCACGTGGAATGGTAAAACGACGTCGTTTCTTATGAAGAAAAAGAAACGGCGTCGTTTTATGTCATCCACTGTGGACAATATTAAGAGTTGTCGAATTTTTTTTAAAATATAAATGCCACGTAATTATTTTGGCCGGAATTTCTCGCCGGTGGCACCAAAGTGAGCGTTTTTTCTCCAATTTGGCACTTAAGTGATCCGGCGGAAACTTTTGGCACCAAAGTGAGCGCCATACACAACTTATGGCACCATTAGTGTACTTATCCCTTACTATGACAGGTATTTCTCTGAGCTTCAGCCTTGCAAATAGATTTTATACAAAAGGAGTGATATGATGTTAATTTTAGGCCTTTTTCTGTTGACCTATTATCTTTTCCATTTCATGTCAAGTTGTATTGTCTCTAAACCTTCTTGATTTGAAGTCTTTGTTGGAGAAACGTTTGCTAATAATGCACTGTTCATTCTATCCATGGTCTGACAGCAAACATAGCATATTGGTACCTTATTTCTTAATTTTTGGTGAAAGAAGCCTATTTTGTGAGAGTTTGAACTGTGAAGTCTAGGTAAAGCACCTATTCTGCATAGTAATGGGAAAGTGTCAAACTTGTAATAAGTGTTAATGCTTAGCTAGAACCCTTTATGTTGTTTATAAGGCCAATATTCATATATTTGGCCATAGATCGCAATTTGCAGCAATTTCATTCAGATTCCTATATACATGATTGAACAGGAGGTTTGTATCCTAGCTCTTCATGCTTTGCTTAGTGCAAATGATGTGCTACATCTTTTGGGGACACACTTCACCATAAGGAATGTAATTGATATGAACACTAGTTTGATTACATAGCAGCCAAGTCAGAGCATAGATAAGTTGTATTTATGACCATAATTTGTAGATTTGGCCATCGATAGCAAGTTGTAGCAACTTCTTTCAGATTGTAATATATGGTTCAACAGGAGGTTTGGATCCTAGATAATGCTTTGCTTAGTGGAAGTCACATCCCTGTTGCAACTTGAGGAACTCAAGTCGAGACGATGAATGTAATTGATACGAGCACAAAGCTATATTACATAATAGCCATGTCTGAGCATGTGAATTTCCTGCCATTTTTCTTAGCACCTAACAAACCTTCATATAAACCATTAACACGTGATTGAGAGCTCTAAAATGATCATTGACCTTTTCCCAGGGAGAAAAATAGCACCTCTTTTGGATGAATTATAAGAGGACACTGAATCATTATTTGCCTGCCTTATTATGTTCATTAATAATAACCGAAGGATAATTGAGTGACTGCAAAATATTGAAAAATTTGATCTGCATATTCATGTACGATACTGTCAATTCTGTTTCATGGCATGATGCAATGGAAAGTTATGACTTGTACTTCAATTATCTTGATGGCTACATCTAAATAAGGATCTGCATGTTCTGTCTTTTAATATTGTACGGCTACACCTGTTCCTTAAAGATGAACAAGACACCCCAATTCCGATGGATGCTCTCTCATAAGTTGCCTCACCAGGTCACCTCCTTTTGGAGGTGGAAATTCATAGTCGATTTTATGTTCCATTTACTGTGTTATGAAATTGTCTCTATGTTGATCTCAGGAAAAATAGAAAAGAAAGGAGAATACTTTTCACATGTACCTGCTATGCTTTTGGATATTTATTTTGTTCTATGTTGTTAACTTCCTTTATCTGTCTTTCTTCTTTCGCCTTTTCAACTTTAAGAAGTTAGTTACCATTTGGAAAAAGGAGATGGTAAGCACAAGTGAGCCTGACTTGAAATTCAACTACGAAAGTGAGATCCAGAGTGAAGTGCAAATATTTTATCAAGATGAATAAATTGCCAATGTGGTTGGAAACTTGTTGGGTTCATCCAATGGCCTGGATAGGTCAAGGGCACTTCACAAGTACATGAAAATAGGAGAAAAGCTTTACAAGGAGTCACACCAAATGGATGAAAAGATTCGTGGCTTTGAGTCATGCATTCGGAGATCTTATTTCCATATGAAGCCACTTGATGACAATCAAGTGGAAAATTGGCATAAATATTTGGATTTTGTTGAGAAGCAAGAGGATTTTGATTGGGTAATACTGGCATTCGAGTGCTTTCTTCCTGTGGCAACTGTGAACTTTTGGTCCCCATTATTTCTTATGTTGGCATAGATTGATAATTTGTGGGTTGTTAAACTTTATGAGAGGTGTTTGATTCCTGCTGCAAACTATCCTGAATTTTGGATACGTTATGTGCATTTTATGGAAACCAAAGGAGGAAGAGAGTTGGCTAACTCTGCATTGGACAGGGCAGTGGGCATTTTCTCAAGGTAAGATGGTTCAAATTCAATGTACTTATCCCACACGGAATGTGTCCTCCTTTTCAATGAAGTTCAGAAGGCATGGAAGGTGTGCAACTTCATAGTGGCATTTCTCCAAGTTTTGCGTGGAACTTGTATGATGATCAATTACTTCGGTTGATGGTTATGTCATTTGCACTCTCGATTAATGCTGGCTTCTCTGAGGAAAAATGTGTCCCAGATTTATTTGAGCAACCTCTTTGAACAAACGTCTTTCTTTAGGGCAAGATTTCCATGTAGTTGTCCTCCAAATTACCGCCTTTTCCCAAGGGAATTAGATACTATTCTCCAAAGAAAACTTTTTATTGTAACGTTAGTTCAATGGATGCTAATGGTTTATAGACATATTGCTGTCTATCTACATCTTTTATCCTCTGTGAAATACATTTTTGATGATGGATTCCCATGCAGTGTTGCATTTGGTTTTTAATAAGTGTTGTAGTGTGACATTTTTATCAAATTTGTAGTTATAATGAAGTTTCTGGGAAATATTTAATGATGTTAACACCCATAATTAACTTCTTCCTTGTCTATAGTAAGTGCATAAGCAGTTCAATATAAATCTAGGAAAATGTTGTGTTTTAATTTCAAAATGATTTCCATCTGTGGTTTTCATTAGGATTATTTACTGAAATCATAACTTTTTTTGATGCAGTCTGAGAACATAATGCTGGCAGATAAGCATAAGATTGAAAAGGAGCAGAATGCACCGCTCAGAAATCAACTTGCTCAACTGGCACAGTTGGAGCAGGCTCAGAAGCTATAGATATAATAGCAAGATTCAACTATTCAGTCTTTGCAAGTTCGTCTTTGAAGAATTTAGAGAAAAGAATTGTGATAATTCTCTGTATATTTGTACCAAGATTACAAAGCTATTTATAGGACTTCTACAAGTACTAACTAGGAAAAAACAAATCTGTAATTCTCTGTATATTTGTACCAAGATTACAAAGCTATTTATAGGACTTCTACAAGTACTAACTAGGAAAAAACAGATCTGTAAAATACAGCTATAATCCCACAAATCAAGGGATACTAATAAATTATTTCCTAACTAATTATTTACAGCTATTTCCTAATAATTAGGACCCAAAAAATCAGGATTGAATATTCCTAATAATCAGATCCTAAAAATCAGGATAATTCAACACTCCCCCTCAAGCTGAGGAATAGATGTCTTCCATTCCCAGCTTGGAGATTATTTCGTGAAAGATCCCACCATTAAGTCCTTTGGTTAGCACATCAGCTAGTTGATCTCTGGAAGGTATGTAGGACATGCAGATTAGGGGTGTGCATGGTCCGGGCGGGCGGTTTCCGACCTAGAACCAGGAACCGCCCGCTAAGGACCGGTTCCGAAAAATTGGAACCGGGATCCACCTGTTTGTTGCATGGATCCATCCGAACCGGACCGCCGAGTGTGGCATCCCAAAAATTCAAGACAAGCTCTAAGGTGTATTAAAGCCCATAATTAGGTAATAAAATTACCTATGGTTTATGCTTTAGCCATTAGTCTCCTCTTAAGACTAAGTGATATGTGCTTGTGTTCATAAAATCTTGAAATTAGTATTATAGGATAAACTAATGAGAATAATCTATTATTGGCTATGCACCTCATAGACTAAATTTCCTATAAATAAAATGTTACAAGACTTTGGCTATGTGGAATTTAAAACTTAAAACCTATAAAAGAAAGAATAAAAGGTAAAATTTGACTTTTTAATTAGGTTGGGCCTTAGGCCCAAGAGTGAACTTTGATGGGCCAAGATAGTTGGCCCATTGAAGCCCAAGAATGGGCTGTCGTCGGCAACAAGGGAGGCCGGCCCAATCCAAGCCCAAGCCCAAGCCCATCTTGCATGTGTCATGCCAAGTGGCAAGAGGAGGGCTTCATGCATTGGCTATCAAGGGAGGCTACTAATCATTACTAATGATTGTGGCTTAAGGGAAAAAAAAGGGGGAGAGAGAGTGGCCAGTTGGTGGTTTTCGGCCAAGCCAAGTGAGAGAGAGAGAGAGTGAGTTGCGAGAGAGAGGAACCGAGAAGGAGGAGAGGAAGGAGCTTGCCGTTCGTCCGCCCGCACGCCGTCCATCCGTCCGTCGCCGGTGTGCCGTCCGTGTGCCACCGTCCGCTTGATCTTAGAGGCAAGTTAGGATCCATTTCTACTCTTGCATGTGTGTCTTGCATGTGTGATTTTTTGGTGGTAGATCTCGGTTGTTAGGGTAGGCAAAACCGAAGCTAGAGTGTGACTTGTTCTTGAAAAAGCTTGCTGATTTCGTGTAAACCGCCTGACCCAGAAGCTTGTGGAGGCTTGCATGCATGTTTCGAGTTTGATTTTGACTTTGACTCCTTCATGAAAGTTGTAGACAACATCTCAGTATAACATATAAAATTTGAGACAAAAAGGCTGAGTTTTGAGGGGTGAAACCCATCCTCTACGAAAATGCTAGATCTGGAACGGTTTCGTCGACCTCTTGATGGTTTTGTGTGCTGCATGTCACTTTTTACCGAGAATCTTCTTCGACTTCTTCATGAAACTTGTAGATAACATCTTAAAGACTAACATACTCAAATTTGAGGTAAAATGAGCAAGTGTAGCCTAGTGAATCGACTTTCTCTTGAAGACGGTAAATCTGGAAACACGGTACTGGACACCCGAGACTCTTTGGACCCATATGGTGACAATTATTTGGAAATTTCACTTAGATCCCTTAATGAAAGTTGTAGGGGACCTCTTGAAGTACAACATATCGAAATTTTAGAGGAAACAAAGAAGAATAAGTGGGTGAAAACTCGATATTTCGGAGATAGCTATTCTGGACGTTTCGGTGCTAGAATCAGGAACTTCGGACGTCTGTAGAAAATTATCTAGAGCGAATCTGGCCTATATGTCTCATGAAAAATATACTTTAGTGTCTTAAATATAACCTGGTAAAATTTCATAATTTTCGAAGGTCATTCGGGTATTTTAATCGAATTATTTCAAAAACTGCGCATTCTGTTTCTATCCGAAATTACATGCTGTATTTGCGTGAATCATATCTTCTTGTGTGAAACTCTTTTGGGCATGTGTTCTTCATGAAATTGTTATCTTATTGACTTGTCTATCACATATCTTGATTTCATGATTTTTGAGAATCATATGGATATTTATTTAAATATTTTCTAAAATGGTACAAGCTGGAATTTTGTAAACTTCAAAAAGGCATGATAAATGGACTATTCTAAATTGTATGGACTCCATGAATTGTATTGTTATGAGTGATTGTGTCTTGCTGCATGTATGATGATGATTTGAGCTGCATGTATGAATATGATCTTGATTGCCATCACATCACATGCCATGTTAAAATTGAACTATAATTGAAGATGTGAATTAAGATAAATGAGAAGGCCGTCGGAGGTGTGAGCTGACGATGCCCCGGGAGTGTCGGGATGCCTGGCTAGAAGGGTACAGCCGGTTGCCCGGTGGCCTTGAATGGCCGGATACCGGAGGGTCCTCGGGAGTATCAGGATGCTCGGAGAGTGGGGGAGCTGGAAGCTCGGCAGGTATTGTGCCGAGGGATGCCTCGCGATGCTAGTTGGGGTGCGAGATGCCTAGCTAGAAGGGTACGGCCGGTTGCCCGATGGCCTTAAATGGCTGAATGCCAGAGGGTCCTCGTGATGCCAGTTGGGGTACGAGATGCCCGGAGAGTGAGGGAGCCGGATGCCTGATTGTATCTTGGATACATGTGGGATGCAAACATTGGTCCCGGGAAAGAGAAATGTGGCAGTCCAAAATGAAAGGATGAAATTGAGAAATTGAAATTAAATTATGCATGATGGTATATGCATGATATGATGATGATATGTGCATTGATGTATGGTAATGATGATGGTACATGTGATATGATGATGATATGTGCATGGATGCATGGTAATGATGATGGTACATGTGATATGATGATGATATGTGCATGGATGCATGGTAATGATGATGGTACATGTGATATGATGATGATAAGTGCATGGATGCATGGTAATGATGATGGTACATGTGATATGATGATGAGGAGTGCATGGATGCATGGTAATGATGATGGTACATGTGATATGATGATGATGAGTGCATGGATGCATGATGATGGTAAGTGTATGACATGATGGCGATGACTATGTGATGATGTATGTACATAAGGTATGGTGACATGTGCATGATACCAAGGTAATTGTGCATGGATGCTTTAATGACATATGATGCTATGATTGTGATGACTGTGTGATGCATGATGCATTGAGTGATTTATTGGTCATTTACCTACTGGGTGGTTGTACTCACCCCTTCGGGGACCAACATTTCAGATTAGTAGATGGATTGAACGGTTGGATATGACCGCGAGGAGGAGGATACCAAAGGAGGGAACTTTTGGACGCCGACACTGGTTGATGGACCTTAAGCATACGATTGTGGGAGGAGATGTCGGTCATCTTTTGAAGTATAGCCGAGTATAGAAGACTGCGGCATTTTGATGTACCGATGAATGATGTCCATTTGGTTTAAGTAAATAAAAGTGTTCAGCTTTAACTTTTATAAGATGTTTAGTTGGTGTGCATCGTTTTCTGAATATAGAGAGGGGAGTTGTTGGATATGCTTCCGTATATGAATTGCGCAAGGGACCGATGAAAAAAAAAAATTGTAAACCCCATGGTTGTATGGACCCGCTGCAATTGAAATGGTATCAGAGTGACATGTTAATAGGGAAAGTGAAAGGTAAGCGAATTGTGGCGACCCTAACGGATCGGGGGCCGTCGAGGGGTGCCACAGCCGGTCCGGTCTGGTTCCCGGGTGGATCCATGGAACCGATCTTGACGCGAAACAATTTTGTTTTTTAACATAGAATGGTTGGGTCTATGAGTTGGGAAGGAGGGAGGAGGTTTATGATCGGGTTTTCAACATAGAATGGTCGTGAAACAATTTTCAGCGGCTATGGCGAGTGGCGGCCGACGTGAGGGGGCAAACAAAGCGGCGGCGGAGGAGTAGCGGCGGCGGCGTCGACACTCGGGGAGGAATCGAAATGGCGATAGGATTAGGAGAAACCGAGGAAGAGACAGAGAGAGAGAGAACCGAAGACGAAGGGAGTGAAGAGATGAGATCTAATCTAGGGTTTCTTTTAGTAATTTTTTTTTAATATTAAAAAGGTTTCGGTCCGGTCCGGTGGGTGGATCCACCCATGGAACCGGAACCGGACCGGTACCACCGGTTCCGAAAATTGGAACTAGGAACCGGATCGGTTCCCTCAAGAACCGTCGGTTCCGAGCAGTTCCGGTCCGGTTCCGGGCGGTCCGGGCGGTTCCCGAGTATTTTGCACACCCCTAATGCAGATCAACCCCTCTTCTATCTTTTCTTTGATGAAATGCCTGTCAATTTCAATATGCTTCGTCCTATCATGCTGTACAGGATTATGAGCAATATTAATTGCTGATTTATTGTCACAATACAGCTTCATAGGACCCTCCCACTTGATTTTCAAGTCTTCTAGGATGATTTTAAGCCATAATAGCTCACATATTCCTTGGGTCATTGCTCAAAATTCTGATTCAGCACTTGATCTTGCAACTACATTCTGTTTTTTACTTCACCAAGTCACTAAATTTTCGCCAAGAAATGTGCAATAACCAAATGTTGACCTTCTATCCACCATGGATCCTACATAGTTAGCATTGGTATAAGCTTGCAGCATCAGTTTTTGATTTCTTCTGAATAGGACTCCTTTTTTCGGGACTTCCTTTTAAATAATGTAGCACTCGATTGACGGCTTGTAAGTGTGATTCTCTTGGGTCATGCATAAATTGACTAATCACACTTACTGAATAGGCAATATCAAGTCTAGTATGAGCCAAATAGATGAGTTTCCCAACCAATTTTTGATACATTTCTCGATCTACAGCAGGTTCTTCCTTTAGGGAGAATTACCAAAAAAAGTCCTAAACCTATTACAATTGTGCCAATTCAGTCTTAAACCTTTTTTTTTTTTTTTTGCCAATTTAGTCATAAACATTTTACAATTGTGCCAATTCAATCCATCGGCCAAAATTGGCCAGCTGGCGGCGACGTGGACACCGGCGGGAGACAAGCGGCCGACGAACAATTTTTTAATATTTTTTATTTTTTTTCGAATTTTGAAATTTTTTATTTTTATTTTACCTTCTTCTTCCTCTGGCCGGCGCATAAAAAATTATTAAAAAATTGTTCGCCGACTAGCTGTCTCCTAGGTTTTCCACGTCGCCGACCCGCCAATTTTGGCTGGATGGACTGAATTGGTACAATTGTAAAAGGTTTAGGACTAAATTGGCCAAAAAAAAGTTTATGGTTGAATTGGCACAATTGCAATAGGTTTAGGACTTTTTTGGTAATTCTCGCTCTTCCTTTGCATCTCCAAGCTTTTTATTAGGCTCAATAGGTGTAGCTACTGGTTTACAACCAAGTTTTCCAGTTTCCTTCAAGAGATCAGTCACATAATTCTATTGTGAGACAAAAATTCCCTGTCTAGAGTAAGAAACTTCAATGCCAAGAAAGTATTTGAGTCTTCCTAGCTCTTTTATTTCAAACTCTTTAATCAAACACTGCTTTAGCTGTTGTTTCTCCTCATCATCGTCACCTGTGACAATAATATCATCGACGTACACTAGAAGTGCTGTCACTCTCCCTCTTGCTGAATGCTTAATGAAGAGAGTATGATCACCTTGGCTTTGTGTGTAGCTTGAAGCTTTCATAACTCTGGAAAATCTCTCAAACCAGGCTCTAGGTGATTGCTTGAGCACATATAGTGCTTTCCATAATCTACATGCTTTGTTGTTTTTTCTCCTTCAAATCCCGGTGGAATACTCATGTAGATCTCCTCTTCTAGGTCTCCATGTAAGAATGCATTCTTCACATCATACTGCCGAAGTTGCCAATTAAAATGAGCCGCCAAAGAGAGTAGAATTCTCACAGTGTTCATTTTTGCCACATGAACGAATGTCTCCTGATAATCTACTCCATAAGTCTGAGTATAACCCTTTGCCACCAATCATGCTTTATATCTCTCAAGAGAACCATCAGCTTTGTATTTCAAGGTAAAAACCCATTTGCAGCCCACAAGATTCTTTTCTTTAGGTTTTTCGACAATCTCCCAAGTCTGGTTATTTTCTAGTGCATCCATTTCTTCTCTCATTGCATTCCTCCATTCTTCTTTAGATAATGCCTCAGATGAAGTATTTGGAATAGAAAATGTGTTTAGACTCACAATGAAATTTTTATGAGATAGTGATAGGCGGTCAAGTGACACATAGTGAGATAGTGGATATAAGGGTCGCTTTGTGCACTCTCTAGTACATTTTCTAACAACAATGGGAATATGCGAGTCATTTTCAGGCATATCAATTGACTGTTTATGCAAAGGAGAGTTAGAACTTACCGGAAATTCATTTGCAAAACTCAGATGGGAATCTTGAACTTGTGTTTGGTCTAGAACAGCTGTCTTTCTTGAGTATACTTGAGGAAATCTCATAGAGTCATAAAAACAGGGAAATATGGGAGTGGACTCTTGTTCCGAAATAGGCTCAATTGTCGAGAGTGAGTCCGAGATTGAAGTAGCACGAACTGATTCATCAAAAACTGATTTATGAGGAGCTGATTGGTCAAGAGTTGATTGATTAGGGATTTGTTGATCAGAAGTGGGAGCTCGGATTAGAAGATTATTAGGAGGTAAGTCAAGATTAAGGACCTCAAAGTCTTTATCTTCAACTAATGACTTCTCCCTCCGAAGATAAGACTGTGGAAAGTAAGGTTTGTTTTCTATAAATGTAACATCAACTGATATATAGGTCTTTCGAGAAGGAGAATGATAACATTTATACCCTTTTTGTGTAGCGGAGTAACCAAGAAAGACACACTTGATTGCTCTAGGATCTAGTTTTCCCCTTAGCTGATTATGAACATGTACAAAGGAGGTGCAACCGAAGACTCTAGGTATGAGATTATTTGTTGTCCTGAAATGGGGATAAAAGCTAAAAAGAACCGCCATAGGAGTTTTGAAATCTAATACTCTTGATGGCAATCTATTAATCATGTATGTAGATGTAAGGACAACTTCCCCCCAATAAGACTTAGAGACATTTCCATGAAACAACAATGCTCGAGTAGTGTTGAGCAAATGACCATTTTTCCTTTTAGCCACCCCATTTTGCTGTGGTGTGTTTACACAAGATGACTCATGGATTATCCCTTCCTTTTGAAAATAGGTTGACAAGATCTGATTAAAGTAGTCTCTAGCATTATCTGATCTAAAGTTCTTAATTTTAACTGCAAATTGATTTTGAACCATAGAATTAAAATTTGAAACAATACTACTTACATCAGATTTGTGTTTGAGTAGGAATATCCATGTGACCCTAGTGCAATCATCGATTAGAGAAACAAACCATCAAGCCTCTGAGATATTTGGAATTGTGGAAGGTCCCCAAATGTCACTGTGAATCAAATCAAAGGATGAGAACTTTTGTTGTTTATAGGAAAAGATACACGGGTGTGCTTAGCAAATTCACAAGTATCACATTGGAATTGACTCATATCTAATCCTTTAAACAAAGAAGGAAACATGATATTTAAGACACGAAAAGATGGATGACCAAAACGAAAATGGTATAGCCAAATGACATCCTTATTTGAAGCACTAAGAAATGACAAGGGTGAATTGTTCATGACTTTTTTTGAAATCCTCGGCGTCTCAAGATAGTACAACCCATTCTTTTCCTTAGCAAGTCCAATCTTCCTCTCCGAATCTTGTTCCTAAAAAACACAGTAGGTAGGGTAAATAATTGCATAACATTTGAGGTCATTGGTGAGCCTTTGTATGGAGACTAGGTTGGCTAATAGTTTTGGCACATGGAGGACATCTTTTAGAGTGAGAACAGGCGTAATATAGATATCACCAACTCCTGCAACAGTGGCCAAAGAACCATCTGCCACCCCTATTTTTCTATTGCTTGGACAAGGGTGTAGGTACTAAAAAAATGTGAAGTGTGAGTCATGTGATGTGGCTTTGAGTCTATTATCCAAGCTTCACTTGAAAGTTATTCCGAGGCATTTAAACTAAAAGAGAATGGAGACTTACCTGAGAGTGCTAAGGAACATGCACCAGAGGGTTTATCAAGAGACCCTAAAAGCCCTTTAATTCTTTCTATTTCCTCATTGCTGAAGGATTCTTTCACCTGTCCTTCACTGTGACTGATTTGCTGGCTGGTCTATTCAATTAGATGAGCCTGGGGCCTTGGCTATCGTCCTTTGTTTCCCCACTCTCGGCTTGAGGTTGTTGGTTTGCCATTCAGTTTCCAGCAACGTTCCTTTGTATGCCTTGGCTTCTTACAGTAGGTACACCACAAACTGTTTCGATTATCCCTCCATGTAGACCTCGAAGCATCCACCTTTCCTCTTTCTTGTGTTGACGCATTGCGAGTTACTAATGCTGAGCCTTCCACAGCTTGAGGCTCTAGCATTATTCCCCTTCGACTTTCTTTTGCCTGGATTAGAGAGATTGTCTCTTCCAAAGAAGGGATTTATTCTTTTCCAAGTATCTGAATTCTGACTTGGTCAAATTCAGAATTAAGACCTACTAGGAAATCATATACTCGATCCTTTTCGATAAAGGTTTTTAGAGTTGCAGCATCATCTGCACACTTCATCTCAAATACTCGATAATGATCGAGTTCTTGCCATAGATTTTGAAGGGAATTGGCATATTCTGTCACCGTTTTGCTCCCTTGTTTTGTTGCACTTGTCTTTACCTTGATTTCATATACTTGTGCTGCATCTCGAGCCTTCGAATAAGTCCTGCAAATAGAATCCCAAAGCTCCTTTGCAGTTTTGAGAAACATACATGTATCACTTATGGCTGGGTCCATTGAATCCCAGAGCCATGACATGATCATTGAATCTGCCTCATCCCATGCATTGAACGTGGGATCTTCTAGTGTTGGACCTGTTCCGAGAAGATGGCTAAGTCTTCCTTTACCCTTCAAATAGGTCTTGACGAATTGTGACCATTTGAGATAATTCTTTTCATTCAACCTATAAGTTGCTCTCACATTTTGTAGATCTCCGGTCATATGGTTGGTGTTGGCCTCCTCATTTTGACCCGAAGTATCTCCAATCAATTTTCTCTCAGACATGGATAATTCCAGGCACAAAGAAAGTACTTGGAAAGGAAGAGCAAAAGAAAACAGAAGCAGTAAAGGTTGCTGCAAGTGAATGAGGTTTTAGGGCAAAAGAAATATTGGGACAAGTTTAGAAGCGAAGAGGGAAAAAATATAGCTAAAGGGATCACAATAATGATAGTGGCGATCAAATTGTTAAGAACAAAGACAAATCCAGCAATGAAGGCTGTGATTGGAAGATTATTGCATCAATGAAGGATGCATTGCAACACTATCCCAGAAAAATGAGCCTAAAGCTCTGATACCACGAAGAATTTAGAGAAAAGAATTGTGATAATTCTCTATATATTTGTACCAAGATTACAAAGCTATTTATAGGACTTCTACAAGTACTAACTAGGAAAAAACAGATCTGTAAAATACAGCTATAATCCCACAAATCAAGGGATACTAATAAATCATTTCCTAACTAATTATTTACAGCTATTTCCTAATAATTAGGACCCAAAAAATCAGGATTGAATATTCCTAATAATTAGATCCTAAAAATCAGGATAATTCAATAGTCTTATTTGAAACTTAATGCTTTTTAGCCTGTGCTTTATCATCTGTTTCACCACTAAGTTGATCATATGCTTTGCCGTTCTTTTATGGATCTTGGATTCTTGGAATTTCCCTCTTTGAACTCTTGAAACATGCTTTTTATGGTTATAATTGCTCCTGGAGAGTTTTGATGATGGTCCTATTTGTGTGAAATAAACCACCAAATATTACTGGAAAAAGTCGATGTAATTTTAGTTTGTATATGATGGGAGACAATTGACATGGCTCCAAAGTTTTGTTGAAGTACAGAGATGTTGGTGTCTGCATGTGTGCCTTTAAGTAGGAGCATATGCTTGTGCTCCCGTGCTTTCTCATTGGTGTATGTGTCCAGGGCTTGCAGATGCCGTCTCAACATCCACAAAACTGCATGGGGGCATTCATATGTACCTCAATTTGGTACACATAGTTCTGCTGCAATAACATATAATGGGAACACATTAGACAATTTGTATCTGTTAAGTGCATTGATTGCCTTTTCATTCTTATGTCATGATCTGTACACCCTGTCTGTGTTTGAGGTGGTCACTTAGTTACTGATTTAACAAGGCATAGTGCAGCCAAGTCATTTGGAAGCCAGTCTTTGCATCTCCTTTTCCTGCCATGAATTGTTTTCCCTCCTTTTTGGTTTAATTAGGACGTGACTTCACTTAGATGTAGAAATATATGCATGAATTGCTTTCCCTCCTTCACAGCCTCAGTTATCAGTTTATCATTTCCAGTGCAAGTCTGTAGGTTTGCTTATGGTCATTGTTCTGCGAAGATATTGGTGAACTTTTACTCAACTCTCCTGCTATCAACAGCATTTCATTGTGATGAGATAAGTTCTATGTTAGTAACTCGGTTGTGACTTGTTTGTAAGTTGTAGAGTTCTCATGGGCGCTGAATTTTACACGGTCCAATTTATGTGAGCTGGGGGAGTATAATTTGGGTCATAAAAGGGGATGTAATTTGGTTCATCCATAGGTTAGAGCTGCATTAACAATGAATTTGGCAAATAATATGTTTAGGGAAATAAAAATTCGTTTAGATTAAACCTTTGAACTTGCAGTAAATTTCATTTGGGTTCATCCATGCTGACTAAGAATCAACTCGGTCTCTTTTTACTCGTGGGCTAAAGTGAAAGGCATTTGACTTGTCTGCTTCCTCTATTGTTTTCATGGGCTGTATTGGCTTTTCATATGTGGAGGCTTCTACTCCATTGACTAAGTTTTTGTTTTTATATTTTTGGGTGATTATGCAAGGTGCTCTTCAGTTTACTTCTTTCTTTTGGTAAGGATACTTTTTTCTCAGATTTCTGACATGCTTATCATTCTTTTTAGATATCAAGTCCATTATCAAAAGGAACCACAAACATGCCATCTCGGTACGTTTCTGAGATGAAACTTGCTTTTGTGATTCTAGCCTACACCATGTTTCACATTGTCCATTCTTCCATTGTCGGTTTTTTCCAGGACAAGTAACAACAATGTTGGACGTACTCTGGATGTTGTTCCTTCGCCATTAAGTGCTGAAAAGTCTGCCGGTTCAGTTGCTCTGGTCAAAGCAAGTTCTGAGAAAGTTAAAACTACACCAGCGGGAGAATACCTGACTGCATCATTGAATTACTTCGATCCAGATCAGTATGACAGTCTTGCTGCCATTTCTGATGGAGCAAACAAACTCTTGATGTTGGTATGCTTACTTAATGATATTCACCTGCATTTGAAAAATAATGAGGGGTGTTCGTTAAGTGGAAAAGAAAAAAATTCTGATGAATGTTTCATCACTAGTTTGTCATTTAACATGTATAATGTTTTATCTTTTTGTGGGTAGTAGTTTCGTGATCGAATCGCTATTAATCGGTGTGCTTTGTCTTTGGTAAAGAACAATAGTGATTGGTGATAGTTTGTTACTTTGTCCTGCAATTTTTATCTCAAAATTGTTCATTTGCACTTCTTATTGAGTGTGTTTCATTCATTTTGTGAAAGACCAAAAAGTAGTTTTTGGTTTTCTCTTCTGAACAGTTTGTTTTCGTAATTTTAAATGATTCTGCTAATTTTATGTCTTTAAACATTTGACATGTTCAATGTCAAAGAAAACTCAAATGTTCAAGTGCTAGAAACAGAAGCATGAGCAAAAAGCTAATAAGAAGTAATTGCAAGTACGGTATATTTCATGAATATACAATTTCTGGTCTCCACGAAATTGGGCCTGAATGATAAAAGTTTTTTTTTATTATTTTAGAAAGAATTACAGCATGCTGGTGAATGGGTGTTTCAAAAATAGAAAGATACTGCGGTCATTTATGACATTTTATTAATCTAATTTAGTATTTACTCCATTCTACCTAATTTCGTTATTTCTATTGATAATGGTGAACTTCTTGAAATATATCATAGTTAATTGCCAATATTATGGTAGTGCGGGTTTTGGCCGCTGTCATTAAGGCAGGTGCTTCCAGAGAGCTTGAGATTCTTGCAGAAATTAGAGATGTGTCGAAGTTAAAGAAACAAAATTCCGCATTGAAGACAATGTTAGTTGTGTTGTGGGTGTTTACAGTGATTTTAGGAAACTTGTTATTTCGAAATATGAAGATGAATGATATAATGAGCTTGCCGTAAAATGTGTTAATGTCGTTTCATTATTAAGTTGTTTTAGTAGATGTCATGTATTTGTCCACATGAAGTTCGAACATGAATGAAGTGCAAGTTTTTTGCAATCTCCTTTGTTTTGCTTGGAATGGAAAATGTATCGCACAAGATGATTAAGGAACATATCTGGAAGGTCGGTATAGTAAGACAAAAAAACATCAGTGTGTTCAATCTAAAAACAAGTCTTTGGCGCAGTAATTAGACTACACTCTTCCCATCCAATCACGCCCCAAACCAAGTCGCTTTCTTGAAGTTTGGATGTACATTAGTCATTTGCTCAATATTGGTTACTATATTCGTGGTTCACCTTTTCAATGCTGATCCACGTCCAGTTCTTCCTTGTAGTTGAAAGCATCATCAAATCCAAATTTGTTCTTAAGTAAATCAACCTTTTTCTCCGAATATAATAGCAAGCGAGAATTTTAAGTAAATATAAAATCGAGAAGAGAATATTAAGCAAATTCTATTCAAGGAAACACTAGACAGATGTGAGATGATTACCTTCTCTTTGCTACCGGCGCTACCAAACCCGACACCTCATTTTGAAAACCTCCTTTTTTTATTGAGCATATAAAATTTGTCGTCCAAACCTGACACCTAATTTTTTTCTCTATTTCTTGCCCAACAACCCTTTTTGAAATAAACTTGGGCAACTCTTTTCTTTTTTCTTTAAAGCTTTCGGAAATAAATTCGTACGTGCTCCCATGCTCAAAATTAATCCATCAAACTTTGCATGCATCTAGTTTAAAATCTCATTATGTTATTGAGCAAATAAAATTTGGTGTCCAAACCCGACACCTCATTTTTTTTCTCTATTTCTTGCCCAACAACCCTTTTTGAAATAAACTTGGGCAACTCTTTTTTTTTTTTTTCCTTTAAAGCTTTCGGAAACAAATTCGTACGTGCTCCTGTGCTCAAAATTAATCTATCAAACTTTGCACGCACTTAGTTTAAAACCTCATTGTGTTATTGAGCAAATAAAATTTGGCGTCCAAACCCGACACCTGACATCTCATTTTTTTTCTCTATTTCTTGCCCAACAACCCTTTTTAAAATACATTTGGGCAAATTTTTTTTTCTTTAAAGTTTTCAGAAATAAATTCATACGTGCACTACCGGCCGTGGTGGCTCCGCTGGGTAGGCTTCAGTCCTTTGAGGGAAGGTCAGGAGTTCGAAACCCTTGCAACTTGCGTTGCAAGGGGGTTGGCGGGCTATTAGGTGATTAACGCGTGGCACCGGGGTGGTGGTTTCCCCGCTAGTGACACCTGTGGGTTTACGTGGTGGCTGTCGACCAAGCGGTTCCTCCAGCACCAAAAAAAAAAAAAAAATCGTACGTGCTTCCGTGCTCAAAATTAATCTATCAAACTTTGCATGCACCTAGTTTAAAACCTCATTGTGTTATTGAGCAAATAAAATTTGGCATCCAAACCTGACACCTCATTTTTTTTCTCTATTTCTTGCCCAACAACTCTTTTTGAAATAAACTTGGGCAACTCTTTTTTTTTTCTTTAAAGCTTTCGGAAATAAATTTATACGTGTTTCTGTACTCAAATGATTCACGAAGGATATTGATGGAAAAATGACTTAGGTTGAGGAAATCGCAAGACGAGATCAAATCAACTCAAAATCCGCAAGAATTTCGGAGGAGATCTCACTAGGGTTTTTAAAATGATTTTGGGAAGAAGCAAGGAGCAGCCGCACGAATCCTCTAGCCAACCCACGCCCTTTTCTCTTTTGCCTTTTGTTTTTGGCTTTTATTTTTTTTAAAGCAAAACGGTGACATTTTGCTCTCCGATGCCATGTCAGCACCGGCAATACTGACCGGCACTGACTAGGATGCCACATTAGATTTTTCCAACTATGCATGGTCGAATGGACTGAACTGGAACAAAAACAAAAGGTTTAGGACTAAATTGGCCAAAAAAAAGTTTATGACTGAATTGGCACAATTGTAATAAATTTAGGACTTTTTTTGGTAATTTTCCCATCATTAAACTTGTTTTGCTATTGCATATTTTCCCATGCCGCTACTTCTTGAAATTTCGACCAAATGCTTACTTGAAATTATAAATGTTTGATTGAGGATTCTTAAATTCAAATTATAAACGTCTGATTGAGGATCCTTAACATTGTATATTCTAGGTTTTGCAAAAACTAGCCTACGGAGCAAATGAATCGTACACTAAAGAACAAGATTGATGTTTTCGTAGGTTATTTGAGCTTTACCATTTTTCAGTTCAGGGGTTGTTGAGTTCGAGAATAAGTTGAGGGACCATTATCGAAGAAGATGCGACAATTTGAATGAGAGAATTGAGAGGTGAGGATTTGGATATTGATGCTAACTCGACAAAGGTTCATCTTGTGAGATTTCTTGGCCATCTCCGAGAGCGGCATTTCTCTCTTTTAAATTCTCTCGAATAAGTTCCTCCTTTTTTACATCCAACGCGAAAGCTGCAAAGGATGACTCAGCCAAAGGTTCATGCGGTTCGGAATGAGCTTTTGCACACGAAGACCGCCCAGCTTGTTCCATATGTTTTATAGTGGTTTCGACCTCGTCCTAATGAATGATCCTCACACTAAAAACAATCGCAAACACTAGAGTCGGTGTAGAGCCAGTTTGGCTGCAAATCGCAGGCTCCTTCTATCATGGAAGACCATTGCCTATTCACATGCATCCAAAGGAAAAAATATTGTATACACCATTTCTATACATGAGCCACAAATAAACCACGGTTAAACATTTTGTTTTAAAGCGCCATATAGGTAAAGAAAATGGCTGGCTGATGATTTTACAAAACTCTCTAGCCTTTGAACATGGAGGGGGGAAGAGAACTTAGTGGACAGTGCAACATCATTGCTGAGAGGAGTCACATTCATTACTCATAATGACCTTGTGTCTATGTACAGCAAGATAATAGTGAGCACGCAACCATCTAACATCAAATTTGTGCCTCTGAAAATGTAGGAGTCAACTTCAACGATATATCACCATAAGATTCTTCTTGTTGCACATTAATAAGTCCGTAACTCTTTAAAGCCTGTCCACATCATATGAGAAGTCATCGACTTCCCTCAGCAACTCTTTTAACACGACCAGAAACAGAGGCGTCCACCAATTTTAGATCTTTTCCTGCACCTACAATATGACACATGCAACACGAAATTTAGAATAAGAATGCTAGCAAATAAACCCTTTAGTTTATCGAATAAAACTTTTAGTTTTCTGTTTTCAACAACCAAAGTGAACCTTGTTTAGATATGAGTGTCTGCAGAACTTCGCTGATTCAATGCGCCATCATTTTGACATTTAAATTTATTCTTCATATTTAGATGGGCGTTCATCTTTTAAATCAATCCATTGCATGACAAAGGACATACTTTGCAATCGTCGCTCCAGCTGAGTCATGAATCCGAGAGAAACAATGGAAGAAAGAATTATGGATGCACCAGATGCAAGCGCTGAGGTTAAACCAAACAACATGTCGATAGAGACATGAAAAATCAAATAAATATAGAAACGAATTAGTTACCCGGGATTGCACCAACATCTCCAAATAGGACATTTTCCGCTTGAGCTTCATTTGTGACCATGATCGCAAGTACATGAACATCTATAGGTTGAAAATACATTAGCCAATGGTTTCACACTTCATCATGAAAGAATAGGATGAGGGAAAGGGGGAAGCCGCTAAATTGAAGGCTTCACTTATTTAGGAGACAGTGAATGGAGTGCAAAAAACCATTAGAGATTTTTTTTTTTTTTTTTTTTTGGGGTTGTCACCATGGTCCTTAGATCAAATTGAAGTGAAAGCAACAACAAAGTTCTATACACCGTGTACAGAGGAAAATTAGTAAACAGTACAACAAAGTCATAGCAAGTTTGAAAGGAAATTTCCAAACCTTTACATGCTTCTGCAAGAGAGTTTCCGACCAAGCCACCTGCATTTGCAAACCGATCAAGAGTTGGTTTATAGACCTGCCATGCAAAAGAAAAAGGTACTCGTAATTAATATCTGAATATAGCATATACCAAATCCCCAGAACATTCGTGTGACAAAACAAAATGATCTTGGATGGTTATTTATGCACAAACACATGTCGACTTATGCACATGGAAACATAATCCTTAAGAGTATTAACACACAAGATTGATAGATGCACCCTTATCTTCTGAAAACCCCTATGATGGACTAAGATTATATAGTTATATTACCATGCCTTTGTCAATAACTAATTTACTTCTCGCAAATAGCTCCTAAAATTGCATCACCACATATCAGTTGTATACTTCAATAGCAGATACTCGACACTGAGGTGTTTATTCATCACAGTTTCATCTGATCAGAGAACAAGACTTGCGTCAAACTTGATGGCTAGAGCATTATAGGGATGCGGAGTCCATCATAGCTTAGCTGTATGTCAATGCCCTCCGTCTCCAAGAGCTTTTTAAGATCTTCATTCACTGCTTCGTGAGGAGTTAGATGCATCATACCTTTCACCAATTTTCCAAACCAGGACAAAGAGTTTTGAGAAAGAGATTCCAAAACAAGATATCATAACAAAAGAACAATGAATAATTTAAAAGAAGATATATGCCAAGACTACAAATATGAAATATATGAAACCCTTGGGGTCTAAAATCTGAAACTAAACTTCTGCAACCTTAATAAGGGCAGAAAACTTTATTAGATGATCCTTCCTCCTACAATATTACTTATACAAAATGGGGCTTCAACATACCAATGAAAAGTGTCCGCTTTAGTTGGATTTTCCGGACCTCTTCCAAAGCCTGATTGAGAGACATACAATGTGAGTTATCAAAGAGTTGATTGGCTTCCTTTCTAACAAATTTGAGGTATCGAAGGTTTTACCCTAGTTGATTGGCTTCCTTTATAAATGTTTCATATTCATACACTAGAATGTTAGACATCACCCACTCATGAACGATCAATGTCTGTATCAAGAAAGATGTTCACTGCAGTGGGAGGGAAAGACATAACATTATCAAGATATCACAGTCCCTGAGAAGAGGATACGTTTCTTCTGGTATTTCACTAACATCGCTGCATACAAATATACAGGTCAAGTCCACTGAAGCATAAGATCTTAGAAATGGATCTGGAAAGTACTAAGCATTGTTACCTGATGTAGCAGACTTTACCAAACCGAGAACCAAGAGAACGACAACCTTGTCCATGCCACACTGGCAAAGGAGTTATCTGAAACACAACTTCCATAGAGAAAGATAGCAGAATGAGATAATTTTTTATCACAATTGTCTAGAAATAGTGGCATCTCTATCTAGAAAGAATGGTAGTACGTGGTAAAAAACCATGTTTCAGCATGCTTTGGTTTTCCTCATACATAATATTTAAATGAGAAACAACAGATGGATAGTAGAACATGCAAGAATGGGCGAAACAGCTGCAGAACTTTCCATGTAGTTATTAAAAGGAAAAAGCCATACACTGTAACTTCTCATCTGTTCTATATAGGCGTCCAGAAACCCTTCAATGAAGGTCCAATCCGATGACTAAGCCTTTATTTAAAAGTTGTGAGAAAAAAAGTAATTTTCCTCATCCCTCAGTCAGACTACTATTCAGTGTTGTTCACTTGGACAAAAAGTAAACGTCAGATGAGAAAAACGGTGTTTTCTCCAACTTCTGCGGTATTACATATATCCGACAGGATTCCGAGGTATGAAAACATGACATAATCCATGCCATAAGATGCACTGTCTCATGGATGTATTCATAGCTTTAACCTGGAGAACAACCTAAGAGAACTTGTCTCAGTACTATAACATACATCGCGAGACGATAAAACAGCCCTGAAGATAACCGAGCCTCCCGAAGCGGAAGGGTAAGCAATTGTGTGCATGCACCATCGCTAGTTGCCAGCGTATACACTTGTATCGATGCGAAGACAGATGC
>NC_052621.1:37877572-38038929 GCF_016545825.1 Eucalyptus grandis | reverse complement strand
TTTTCTTCACTGTAATAGCAAGCAACAAATTGTGGTTAGACAAATAATAGGGACAGTAGTAAATCGAGAAACTGTTGCTTCTGTACCCGCCAAATACCATTCTTAAGCATCCTCATAGTCACCATAATACTAGGTATGATATTGTAATGAAGACCAATTTCAGAAAGGTTTACTTCACATAGAGGACATGTGCCACATCTGGCAATGAAAGAAAAAAAAACAGACCCAATCATCCCTCCATGTCAAAATCATTTCTAAATCAAAACACAGCATCAATGCTGCCACATAAAGTAGCAATAAGGAATCACCTTTAAGCTTAAGCACCTGAAAGAGACAGCATAATAATCACTGAAAACATACTCAAATCTAATTGGAAGTTTACTTAAACCAGAGCTAAGTGACCAAATTATGAGTCATTGTTCTCGGCCAGAACAAGAAAATAGTTATTCACGAAAAGCTGTGTGTCATTGTATTTTAGACCTCGTTCGTGAAAGACAAGCAAAGCATGGCACGAAAGAATTCAGTCATCTCACCCTCAGCCACAGGTAATTCCAACATATCACGGAGAAGCTGAAAAATGACCGATAAACAAAGGCAAAACAGAGTACAAGCAGAGAACATGCTCTGAGTAATATGAAGTTGAAAAACCCAGCACCCATCTCCAATGTACTCAGTTCATTTCATGAACGACCATTTAGAAGCTGAAAAATGACTGATAAACAAAGGCGAAACAGAGTACAAGCAGAAAACATGCTCTGAAGTAATGAAGTTGAAAAGCCCAGCACCCGTCTCAACCACTCAGTTCATTTCATCAACAACCATTTAGAAGCCGAAAAATGACCGATAAACAAAGGCGAAATAAATTACAAGCAGAGAGCATGGTCTGAGTAATATGAAGTTGAAAAACCCAGCACCCGTCTCAACCTACTCATTCATTTCATCAACAGCCATAATAATGATGAACAAACATGTTGCCACACAGAACACAACCCTGGCAAACAGATAAGACCACAGTCTCGAACCACTGACCTTTTAACAACCTGTGCAACCGTCTTAATATAAGTATCGATGATCTCATCTCTAGTAGGATCGCCCTCCGGCCCCTCCATTACAACCAGCCAATGCATGAAGTCGCCATCGTCAGGATTCACTATGTCGAGAAATAAGTCCTCTTCCTTGCCAGGTTGCGACGGGTCTGGCCGGTCAGGGAACATCTTCTTGAACGATATAGATGGAATTGTAATAAGCGCATGCCCAACTGTGGCAAGCAAAGTCAGAAAGTGATTTCCTTTTACTAGAAGGTGAAATCGTTTTCCTCCAATCCAAGTTTGTTGCTTTTGAGTTCATGAAACACATTTTTTTCAAAGATCAATCACTTTTCCATCATCCAAACACTAAGGAGTCAAAAAATAATTCTCGGAAGTAGTTTTTCTTCAAACAAATGGACCCTATGTTTCTGTTAAGATACGTAAACCGACCCAATCCTAAAATGTCCTCCCAATTGTTAGGAAATCAATTATTATTTTCTATTTAAAGGAAAGTTCGAGAAAGGGATGTAGTTACCATGAATTGCTTAGGGGCATCCAGGGTGGCTGGGCAGAGGCATTCTGGCAAAGGTAATCCTTGGGGGATTCCACTGCCCATATTTGGGGAAGCATGATTCCTAGAGGTGGAGGGTTCTGCATCTCTTGGTTATGTATAGGTGGCATGTCCCTGGCTAGGAAATTTCTGTTCTGCATATTTTCCCCCCTTTCAAAGTTCCTCGATCTGTTCAAATTACGGGGTTGATCATCATGCCCATTCCACTCGTAAATTCCAGCTGCTACGAGAATAGCAGTTTCGCCTGACAAATGTGGAAAAATGCATTATGACATGGACAAGAGATTGCATGAAAGAGAAGGAAGAATTTCACAATGAGATAAACTGAATTCGCTCGATCGATTTGAGACTAGTAATTTTATTTCCAATGAACATTATGTAAGTCCACAAAAGTAAAACGGAGAAAAGCTTTGTCTTGATTGAGCTGCTGCAATGCAAGGGTAGACGATAATAATAATGCCTATATTAACCAAAGGACTGACATGGAAAGATTACCTGTCCCAAAACTAATTAGGCCTTGTGTTGCAACATAAACTCATGACTCTTTCATATAGTAACCACAAGGGCAAAATATGACATTTTTTTTCCATCCCCAAGCCTAATTTGGGTAGATTTGCACTTGGAAGTAACTTTTCTCTTTCTAAACACGTTTCCATTATCTACTAACGAGTTAATAATTAAAAATGCATGTCTTAATCACTGATAATTAAATACTAATTAACATAACAGATCAGGTGCGATATCAACCCAAATAATTAGCCAAGCAAGTATAGTCAACCAAGAACAAGAACCGAAGCAGCACAACTGCCTCATGATGAGGTCAACAAAGCACGGCGGTCTTCATAAATGAGAGGATGGAATCTACAGGACGCAAGTTCATGTCAGAATTAGAAGATCAAAGCTTACATACCCACATATTCATTATACTTGCCCAGGTACCTATGAGTAGATTGTGGTATATATCCCAGACCTGTGCAACAAAACAGAACTCATTAGCACCACTTTCCAGAAAGAGAAGCAAAAGAAAACCAATCAAGAAGCTTTACTTAGGAGGTTGAAAATATGGTCTCTGGATAGAGGAGCTCTAAATACAAAGTGGTGGAGCCCTACTATAACTGAGTAGATCTTCCTTCTGGCTACTTCTTCACTGCAATAGCAAGCAACAAATTGTGGTTAGACAAAGTAATAGGGGCCAAATACCATTCATAAGCAACCTCTCGGTCACTATACCACTAGCTATGATATTGTAATGAAGACCAATTTCAAGAAGTGTTCACTTCACATAAAAGGGAAATATGCCCCAATCATCCCTCCATGTCAAAATCAATACTAAATCAGAGCACAGCATCAATTCTGCCACATAAAGCAGCAATAAAGAATCACCATTGAGCTTAAACACCTGATAGAGACAGCATAACAATCACTGCAAAACAAATACTAAAATCGGCCCAATACTCTAAACCAGAGCTAAGAGACCAAAATATTAGTCACTGTTCTTGGCCAGAACAAGAAAAATGTTATTCATGGAAATTTGTTACCTGATTTGCGAAAGATGGAAGCAAAGAAAGCCGTAGGAAATCTAACATATCATGAAGAAGCTGGAAAAAATGACCGATAAACGATGGCGAAACAGAGTACAAGCAGAGAAAATGTCGAAGTCGATAAACCCGCCGGTCTCAACCTACTCAGTTCATTTAATGAGGACGAACAAACAAATGGTCACACGAAACAAATCCCTGGCAAACAGATAAACACCACAAACTCGAATCACTGACCCTCCAACAGCCGCAAGGAACTTAACACAAGTATCCAGGATCTCGCCAGCTTTATCGTCCGGTAGGATCTCGCCAGCCTTATCGTCCGACCTTTTCAGCATTATGGCACAGTGAAAGTGTTGGTTAAAACGGTTGGGCCCCTGATCGTCGAGCGACGAAGAGGTCGCCCTAGTCGCGAAGGCACGGGCGGAAGAAGCCGCGCGAGGCGGCCATGGAACTCCGCGGAGGCCGCGGAGAGAGGGCGGAGGCGATAGCGGAGGAGGAGAGGGGAGGAAGGGAGGGTAGCGAGGCGCGGAGGCGGGAGCGGAGGAGAAGTAGCGGGAGCGAGAGAGGAGGGAGGCGAGGCCTCGCTGAGGCATGGAGAGGAGGCGGGAGCGAGTAAAGAGCTTCGTCGCCATGCTGGAGACTGACGAGTCTTCGCTGTTTTCGAGACAAAAAAGGTGAAATTTGGACGAGAGTGAAAAGATGAAGGTTTTTAGGGTATCACAGCAATGATGCCTTCGTTTCGCGAATAGAAGAGTAATTTGGAAAAGAAAATTTTGAAAAAAAATAATTCTGTAGCTAGGGCCAGTTATCGGATTTGGTTGGGTCGAAAATGATCCGACTTATATTGATCAATTTAACTCGTTTTGACCATTTTATGTAATGTAAATTACTCAATATATATTATTTCATATAATATTAAAGCTTATATTATTAAAACATTTTCATATGTACCTAAATTTAAAAAGCTTGTTTTCTACGATTTTAAAGATGATATTGCTAAAACTCTTTCTTTAAATACAAATTTAATGGACAATTTTATAATTTTTTTTTTTAAATTGAGGTTCTCTTTTTTTCTTGAAAATATTTTTTATGAAGTATTTTGTTGAGAAACAACAATATTTTTGGATATTTGTCTAAAATTTGAAAATGAATTAAAAATTGAAAAATCCGATTGCATTGCTTTTTAATGTTTTAATTTTTAAATCTAATTTGTACTTTTTATTTTTATTTAAAAAATAGAATTCAATTTTTTTTTAATCGAGTTTTAATTAATTTTTTTTCATTTTTCTTTGCTAGTTGTTGGCCACAATGGCCTTCAAAGCTGAACCTTGCTAGCCTCGGGCAAGGCTCCATGATCATCACTCGAAAATAGTTGTGCATAAATTTTTATCGACAATGAAAATATTTTCCATTACCAATTTTTCCATATTTGATAAGTAATTATTTTTGGAAATATTTTCAAATCATTCTTTTTGCGAAATGAACGCAGCTCTTTTCTTTCACAGGATTAGATAAAGGAAAATTTACTTGTTAGATATATTTAGAATATTCTAAATACATATAATACATCTTTATGATATTATGGATATATAAAAAATTCTAAATATCTTCACCATTGACTATAATTGATTGTGTAATATCTTGTTAATGTAGATAATCAAACTATAAAGCTTATAAATAGGCTCATCGATACTTATTAGTACATATCAATATATATATTCTCTTTGTCTCTTCTGCTTTCTTCTTAAATTTACTGAAACGACTTTTTATGTGTTTAGCATTTGGCTAGCAACAGTGACTGGTTTCATAAACTTATATGAAATGTTGACATTGGTTTCGGGCATTTATTTTTCTTTGTATGTGCCTTTTTAAGGCTCCTCATTCTTGAGTTTTCATTCTGAGTATGAATAGCGCCTTTGGTCTTCAAGACAAGTGAATACTGAATAGTGCCTTTTGTTCTTCAAGAAGGAGGCTTTTAAAAGTATCGATTACTGGAAAAGTTAAATCAACATCGTAACGGGTTTGTCTTTTAAGCGTCGGAGCTGATTTGCGATCAGCTTTTCTTTTCCTTTCTACTTCAGGCAAGATCATTTTAACTTCCTCATCATTATAACTAGAAAGAATTTTGCCGGTATCTACTATCCAATTTGTGTGGTTTCCATACATGTGTGAATATTTTCTCTAGACTCTAAGATGTAATTTGTTCCTTGATGCGAACACCTTTTCATACAGGTTTCGATCATATCGAAAAACAAGTAGAAGCTGCTGGTGAGAAATGAAGAGGCTTTGCTCCAAAATTTTCCATGATGTGCAGCCTCAATTGGTTCAGAAGGAGATGCTTCCGCCAGTGGCAGTGCTAATTTAATGAAAAGTGTTGAAAATGAACCCAGGAATAGCATCCCAAATCAATCGCAGGTGGCCTCTGTTAAGGGAAGAAAATATTCAACAAATATTAGGAAATATTTGTTATTCCGTTATATTTTGTATCTTATCTCTTAGAGTCGGCAAGTATTTAGAGAATATTTGTTATTCGGTTACCTTTCGTATCTTATCTCTTAAGAGTCCCTTACATATATTGTATTTGCAACACAATTATGTACAATGAACTTTTTAATTAATTCCCTAGAAATTATGTGGGCCGTGAATTGAGCGACCCTGGTTTCATTTGACCCCCAGTTGGATACTCAAGAGATGTACCCCAGTGGTAGAGAGTAATGATGAACATGTCCCGACGATCACTGGACAATTGCAGGTGACCTGCATTTGGACCCTTTTCAGGAACCAATTGAACCTCAAAACTTCTAATTGCTCTGCTCAGAATTCGATTGAGGTGCCGCGTCTTCCTCAGATGAGGCTACCGGATGAACCCACTTCCTTTGTTAGTATAAAGGACCGAGGACATACAATGGACAATCTGATCAGGAACCTGAACAAAGTGAACCTCAAAATTTTAATCCCTCCTCTCAAAATTTGTTTGAGGTGCCGGAGATTCCTCAGATTTCGGACCACTCGACAACCTAAGTGCGCTTGATAGTGCGAAGAACCAACTGGGACATTCATTCGACGACCTAGTCTGGAGCCAACTGGATCTCAAACTTCAGTCCCTCTTCTCCAGATTTGTTTGGGGCGTCAGAGTCTTCTTCAGAATTGGAACGGCTCGACATAACTTTGCTTTTCTAGATTAGAACCTACCAGGACATTCTTTTAACGACTCCAGCCAGGAAAAGTGAGTCTCAAACTCGTAATCCCTCTTCCAGAATTCGTTTGAGGTGCCAGAGTCGTTAGACATAGTACAACTGGACAAACCAACTGCTTTCGGTAGCATGAAGAACCATCAAACACATATGTTCGACTCCCCAAGGGCTCCAGTTTTCGTGCATATACTCAAGGGTGGACTGTCCGTATCATCTTCAGGCGTACAGACGGTACCTTGACCAAAAAAGGCTGCCAAGTTTTGGAAGGAAAATGCCGTGCATGGGAGTCGTCCGCACCTGAATGTACTTAATCTCTTCTGTTGAAAAGGATTTATGCGAAGTTGATTTTCTGTCCATTCATCTCTAAACCATTCCAAACACTGCAAGTTTAGCCTTGAACAAGCTTTCACCTGCGGATTCAGTTCATGCAGGAGGACCTTGTCCTTCTGACAGCTTCACAGTTGAAACTGTTCGCAGTGTTGGTGCTTCAAATACGATCGCTTCATCTGATATGTCTTCACGTTGCATCCCATGAGCAAGGGCAAAGACAACATATCTTGAAAGCTTAAGCAATCCAGTGGAAGTTGAATCTTATGAGTCAGAAATCTTGCCTGAAGTTTCCTTTCAAAGGGAGCTTTTGTGACATGAAAGTTGGTATTGTAAGGTATTGTAATGACTATGCTTGAATAGATTGTATCTACACAACTTCTGTTGACTTCCATATCTAAGTGAAAGGAAACTGAGAATGCTCTGACCGATCATAAAACAGAACATCAATTTGACTGATATGAATATTGGGTAGACATATAAAAAGCATGAAGAGCATAAAAGCGTCACTTCTGAGAGGTTTCCAACCATGAACCTTTGATGCTTGTTTAAACAAATCCTCGCCCTACTAAAACTGAATAGATCTTCATTCTGGCTTCTTCTTCACTGTAATAGCAAGCGACAAATTGTGACAAAATAATACGGACACCAATAAATCAAGGTGATCAATGACCATCAGGAACCATTTGCACAAAAGCGAGAGGAACTTTTGCTTCTGTATGCACCAAATACCATTCACAAGCATCCTTGTAGATACTAGCCCTGATATTGTAATGATGACCAATTTCAAGAGGCGTTCACTTCACATAAAAGGGAAATATGCCTCATCTGGCAATGAAAGAAAAAAAGAAACTACCCCAACCATCCCTTCATGCCAAAATCAATTCTAAATCAAAACACAGCATCGATTCTCCACATAAAGTAGCGATAAAGAATCACCTTTGAGCTCAAACACCTGATAGAGACAACATAATAATCACTGCAAAACAAATGATAAGATCGGCCTAACACTCCAAACCAGAGACTAAGCAATAAAGTACCTCGTATTTTTCCCTCCGCTAAGAGACCAAAAATTAGTCATTGTTCTTGGCAGAACAAGAAAAAAGTTATTCATGGAAAATTGTTACCTGATTTGCGAAAGACGGAAGCAAAGAACGCCATAGGAAATCCTAACACGTCATGAAAGAAGCTGAAAATATGACCGATGAGCGATGGCGAAACAGATTACAAGCAGAGAAAAAGTTCTAAATAATATGAAGTTGATAAACCCGGCAGCTGTCTAAACCTACTCAGTTCATTTCATCATTTCACGGACAACCATCACAAAGACGAACGAACAAGTTGTCACGCAAAAACGCAACCCTGGCAAACGGACAAGACCACAAACTCGAGTCACCGACCTTCCAACGTCGCCACGGCGGAGTCGACGACTGACAAGTTTTCGCTGTTTTTGAGACAAAAAGGTAAAATTTCGACGGGAGTTAAAAAGTGGAATGTTTTTAGGGTATTGATGATGCATTCGTTTACGAAAAAATAAGTGATTTAAAAATATCGTTTCAAAATAGTTAGTAATATCTTTTAGAAAAATAAATAGATAGTTTTTTATTTGCCCACGAAAATAGTGTATATAAAATTTTATTGACAATGAAAATATTTTTCGTTGACTAATTTTACTATATTGATATAGGCAATCATTTCTTGAAAAATATTGTATGAATCATTTATATTTTTGCGAAATCAACACACCTAGCCTCTTTTTCTTTCGTAGAATTGGATAATAGAAGATTTGCTTGTTGGAGATCTTTAGATTATTCTGGATATCTATGATATTCTGGATCAAATACTTCTAATTCAAGTTTTCTTTAAGGTTGATGCATGGTTGTTGACTTGGTGGAGGGAATGGTGTGGTTCCGGAGTGCCCAGAAGCTTCACTTATTATTTGGCCACATTGCTTTATAGTTTGAATCACCATACGCATTGATATTGCAGAGGTGGTATTTAACTATATTCGATAATCGAGGTCTACAATAGTAAGTGATGACCCTAATACTCTTGGAAACTCGTAGTCAAGTCCTTCCTTTCAAGAATGTTTCAGCCGGAAGCATTTTAATTCAGCCTACTTGACGATCTAGTTCAGAACATAGTGACAATTTGACGTGGTGATGATTTCTTATGCCGATTATTGTTCAATATGTTAATAGGTCAGGTTCATTGGATGTCCATACGTGACCGACGGATGGCAGTGACTGTCCTGTGAAGCCTTAACGTGATTGTTCTTTCCATGGAAAATATGGTGTCATAAATTGATGCGGCTGAGCTTAAAATGAAATTGGAGAAATTGGAAGTGGCTGAGGTAGACACCTTAATCATTTAGTGCTTTTGCCTCTCCTTGTTTTGTTCGCTTTTTCCTCGTCCTTTTTCATGGGGCATGAGACATTGGCCCCTCGCGAGTAAGGCCAAGGCCAGGGGAGTTCTGAGAGAAGAGTTTCCGCCACAGGCGGAGCTGGAATTCCAGTGTAAAAATCCCACTCCATCCCCGGGGCAACACAGGTTGCCTGGGTCCACCGCAAGCCAAAAGCCTTCTCTCTCTTAATTTCAATTTCACACTCTCTCTCTCCTCTCTTCTGCTCCCGCTTCTCTCTCTCACGCTCTGCTCTTTCTCCCTCCTACTCATGCGACCTCGTCAGATCCGACGAGAGAGAGCCTTACCTTGGGCACAAGGAGCGAGCCCTCGCTAGCCCTCCCCTATGGCCGGTCGCTAATCATAGACCAAAGGGAAAGAAAAGTAAAAAAGAAAAAAGAAAAAAGAAAAAGAAGACAAAGCAACGGAAAAGAAGAGAGAGAAACGAAGGAGCGAGAGAGGGTTGCAAGTTTTATAAAAGGCGGGCCCACGAAAGAGTCTCTCGCGGAATCACGGAATGGACTCGTGCATTGTTGAGGTAGTTGCAACGTTTTGTTGTGCCAAGAGTCAAATGAATGCGGTTGTTGGAAAGTGTCATTGAGATGACTCCTGAAAATTAGGACATAAGCTTGCTAATTTTCGAGATTTTGTATTTGTATCACCCACTAGGATGTATCTTATGCAATATAAATCATTGATTGCCGTTTGGTCAACACTAATGTTGGAAAGCAAGTTTAAGCTATTGAAATCTCGAGACTCCGAGACTGGTAATTTATTCAATCTAATTTAGTGCCTACACCTTTCACTTATCTTGAATAAAGACTTGGACTACTCAAAACCTAAATCACCTTTGAAGCAAAATAAAAAAGAACAAAAATTAACATTTCTCGTTTTTATGAAAACAACAAAACTAGTTTGATAAAAAGAAAATGAAGTTCTAGAAACTCGTCAATACTCGAAAGATGAAATTAAAAGATCAAACAAATTAAATTTCGATTAAGATAAATTACTGATCAAATCACATTTGGTTGTGCAGAGGCATTCCACCAAAGTTGCTTGGTGGAGGCATTCCACCACCCATATTTGGTGGGGGCCTGATGGCTTGAGGTGGAGGGTTCTACATCCCTTTGTTATGAATAAGTGGCATGTTCTTGGCTCGGAAATGTCTATTCCACAGGGATTCCCACCCTCCTTTTAAAGTTCCTCAATCTCTCGAAATTACCAGGTCCGCTCCACATATTAGCTGGAGGATCATAAGGAATTGCTTCCCACCATTAAAAACAAATCCGCATGAAAGAGACAGCAAGAATTTCACAATACGATATACCAAATTCACTTGATTGATTTGAGACTATGATATAATGCTTGTAACGAACAATAAGTCCACAAAAGTAAAATACAATAAAGCTAGGTCTTGATTGAGTTGCTGCTGTGCAAGCAGATGATAAGAATGCCCATATTAACCGAAGGACCGACATGGAAGGATTACCTATCACAAGACTACTTAGGCCTCGTGCCGCTACATAAACTCATATATTAACCACAATGGCAAAATATGACACTTTTGTCCATCCCCAAGCAAAACTTGGGTAGATATGCAGTTGGAACAAACTTTTATCTTTCTAAACACGTTTCCATTAAGCAAACTTATCTGCTAAACAATTGTCTTAATCACTATATTTAAATACCAATTAACATAATAGATCACGTGCAAAACTTGCCCGAATAAAAGCCAAGCACGTATAGTCGGCCGAGAACAAAGATCGAAGCAGCACATTTGCCTCATGCTGCAATCAACAAAGCGCAGCGGTTTTCATAAATGAGAGAATGTAATCTCCAGGATGCAAAGTTCATGGCAGAATTAGAAGATCAAAGCTTCCATGCCCCATAACCTTCCCTCAGAGGCAGGTACGCATCAGCAACAACCCATCGAACTCTAGGCAGATCTGTGCGACCAAACAGAACTCATCAGCGCCACTTTCCAAAAAGAGAAGCAGAAAGAGAACCGATCAAGAAGCTTTACCAGCAAGTTTGTAAGCACGATTTGGAGATACGTTGACTCCAAATGCAAAGTAGTAGGGCCCTGTATCAACAGTGTAGATCTTACTCCTGGCTTTTTCTTCACTGTAGTAGCAAGCAACAAATTGTGGTTAGACAAAATAATAGGGACAGTAATAAATCGAGATGATCAATGACTACAGGCAAGGACCATCACTTCAAGAACCATTCGCAAAATAATTAACACACGAGAGAAACTGTTGCTTCTGTACCCGCCAAATACCATTCTTAAACATCCTCATAGTCACCATAATACTAGCTATGATATTGTAATGAGGACCAATTTCAAGAAGGGTTCACTTCACATGAAAAGGAAATGTGCCACATCTGGCAATGAAAGAAAAAAAGAAACAGACCCAATCATCCCTCCATGTCAAAATCAATTCTAAATCAAAACACATCATCAATGCTGCCACATAAAGTAGCAATAAGGAATCACCTTTAAGCTTAAGCACCTGAAAGAGACAGCATAATAATCACTGCAAAACATACTCAGATCTAATTGGAAGTTTAATTAAACCAGAGCTAAGAGACCAAATTATGAGTCATTGTTCTCGGCCAGAACAAGAAAATAGTTATTCACGAAAAGCTGTGTGTCATTGTATTTTTTGACCTCGTTTGTGAAAGACAAGCAAAGCATGGCACGAAGAATTCAGTCATCTCACCCTCCAGCCATAGGTAATTCCAACATATCACGGAGAAGCTGAAAAATGACCGATAAACAAAGGCAAAACAGAGTACAAGCAGAGAACATGGTGTGAGTAATATGAAGTTGAAAAACCCAGCACCCGTCTCAACCTACTCATTCATTTCATCAACAACCATAATAATGATGAGCAAACGCATTGCCACACAGAACACAACCCTGGCAAACAGATAAGACCACAATCTCGAACCACTGACCTTTTTACAACCTGCGCAACCGTCTTAATATAAGTATCGATGATCTCATCTCTAGTAGGATCGTCCTCCGGCCCCTCCATTACGACCAGCCAATGCATGAAGTCGGCTTGGTCAGGATACAATATGTCGATAAATATGTCCTTCTCCTTGCCACGTTCCGACGGGTCTAGCCGGTCAGGAAACTGCTTCTTGAACGATATAGATGGAATTGTAATAAGCGCATGCCCAACTGTGGCAAGCAAAGTCAGAAAGTGATTTCCTTTTTACTAGAAGGTGAAATCGTTTTCCTCCGATCCAAGTTTGTTGCTTTGAGTTCATGAAACACATTTTTTTTCAAAGATCAATCACTTTTCCATCATCCAAACACTAAGGAGTCGGAAAATAATTCTCCGGAAGTAGTTTTTCTTCAAACAAACGGACCTTATGTTTCAGTTAAGATACGTAAACTGACCTAATCGCCTAAAATGTTCTCCCAATTGTTAGGAAATCAATTTTTTTTTTCTATTTAAAAGAAATTCGAGAAATGGATGTAGTTACACAAGAGTTGCTTAGGGGCATCCAGGGTGGCTGGGCAAAGGCATTCCGGCAAAGGTAATCCTTGGGGGATTCCACTGCCCATATTTGGTGGAAGCATGATTCCTAGAGGTGGAGGGTTCTGCATCCCTTGGTTATGTATAGGTGGCATGTCTCTGGCTAGGAAATTTCTGTTCTGCATATTTTCCCTCCTTTCAAAGTTCCTCGATCTGTTGAAATTACGGGGTTGATCATCATGCCCGTTCCACTCGTAAACTCCAGTTGGCCCGAAAATAGCAGTTTCGCCTAACAAATGTGGAAAAAATGCATTATGACATGGACAAGAGATTGCATGAAAGAGAGGCAAAAATTTCACAATGAGATATACTGAATTCGCTCGATCGATTTGAGACTAGTAATTTTATTTCCAACGAACATTATGTAAGTCCACAAAAGTAAAACGGAGAAAAGCTTTGTCTTGATTGAGCTGCTGCAGTGCAAGGGCAGACGATAATAATAATGCCTATATTAACCAAAGGACTGACATGGAAAGATTACCTGTCCCAAAACTAATTAGGCCTTGTGTTGCGACATAAACTCATGACTCTTTCATATAGTAACCACAGGGGCAAAATATGACATTTTTTTCCATCCCCAAGCCTAATTTGGGTAGATTTGCACTTGGAAGTAACTTTTCTCTTTCTAAACACGTTTCCATTATCTACTAACAAGTTATTAATTAAGAATGCATGTCTTAATCACTATACTTAATACTAATTAACATAACAGATCAGGTGCAATATCAACCCAAATAATTAGCCAAGCAAGTATAGTTGGCCAAGAACAAAAACCGAAGCAGCACAACTACCTCATGATGAGGTCAACAAAGCACAGCGGTCTTCATAAATGAGAGGATGGAATCTACAGGACACAAAGTTCATGTCAGAATTAGAAGATCAAAGCTTACATACCCACATATTCATTATACTTGCTCACATACGTATGAGTATAATATGTTCCAAGTCTCAGCCCTGTGCAACAAAACAGAATTCATTAGCACCACTTTCCAGAAAGAGAAGCAAAAGAAAACCAATCAAGAAGCTTTACTTAGGAGGTTGGATTGATGGTCTCTGGATAGAGGAGCTCTAAATATAAAGTGGTGGAGCCCTACTATAACTGAGTTGATCTTCCTTCTGGCTACTTCTTCACTGCAACAGCAAGCAACAAATTGTGGTTAGACAAAATAATAGGGACCGGATTCCATTTATAAGCAACCTCTCGGTCACTATAACACTAGCTATGATATTGTAATGAAGACCAATTCAAGAAGTGTTCACTTCACATAAAAGGGAAATATGCCCGGCAATGAAAGAAAAAAAGAAACCCCAATCATCCCTCCATGTCAAAATCAATTATAAATCAGAGCACAGCATCAATTCTGCCACATAAAGCAGCAATAAAGAATCACCTTTCAGCTCAAACACCTGATAGAGACAGCATAACAATCACTCCAAAACAAATACTAAAATCGGCCTAATACTCTAAACCAGAGCTAAGAGACCAAAATATTAGTCACTGTTCTTGGCCAGAACAAGAAAAAAGTTATTCATGGAAATTGGTTACCTGATTTGTGAAAGACGGAAGCAAAGAACGCCATAGGAAATCCTAACATATCATGAAGAAGCTGAAAAAAATGACCGATAAACGATGGCGAAACAGAGTACAAGCAGAGAAAATGTTCGAAGTCGATAAACCTGCCTGTCTCAACCTACTCAGTTCATTTAATAAGGACGAACAAACAAATGGTCACACGAAACAAATCCCTGGCAAACAGATAAACACCACAAACTCGAATCACTGACCCTCCAACAGCCCCCGCAAGCATCTTAACACAAGTATCCAGGATCTCGCCAGCTTTGTCGTCCGGTAGGATCTCGCCAGCCTTATCGTCCGACCTTTCCATCATTATGGCACAGTGCCAGTGTTTCCTCACGCGGTTCCAATGGTCGGGCCTCTGATCGTTGAGCGACGAAGAGGTCGCCCTAGTCGCGAAGGCACGGGTGGAAGAAGCCGCGGCGAGGCGGCCATGGAACTCCACGGAGGCCGCGGAGAGAGGGCGGAGGCGATGGCGTAGGAGGAGGGGAGGGAGGGAGGGCGCGACGCGCGGAGGAGAAGGAGCAGGAGCGAGAGAGGAGGCGGGAGCGAGTGAAGAGCTGCGTCGCCATGCTGGAGACTGACGAGTGTTCGCTGTTTTCGAGACAAAAAAGGTGAAATTTGGACGAGAGTGAAAAAGAGGAAGGTTTTTTTAGGGTATCAATGACGCTTTCGTTTGGCGAAAAGAAGAGTAATTTGGAAAAGAAAATTTTAAAAAATAATTACTCATCACCAGGGCCATTATCGGATTTGAATTGGGTGAAAATCCGATCATATTAATCCATTTTACTCGTTTTGATCCATTTTCAATCAACCTATATTCAACTCATACCCGACCTAGCTTATATTACTAAAACATTTCTATACGTAATCAAATTTGAAAAAATTATTTTGTGACTTTTTTAAAGTTATCTTGCTAAAATACTTCAAAATATATGAAAACTTGTTTTTTTTACGAATTTATTTATAAATGATATTGCTAAAACTCTTTCATTAAATACGAATTTAATGGACATTTTCTATAATTTTTTTAAAAAGACCATTGATGTGCCACTTTTGGGAATTCACATCGAGCAGCCCGCCGCCCAACAAAACAGGTTTTGCTCCATTGGTGGCCTCTTTTGATCTCAACCGCTCGGCCTTTCGGTCACCTACGCTTTCCGGCAAGTGTGGCATTTTTCGCCAACCGCATCTTTGGCAGCACCATTTCAGCCTAATCGGCATCTTGACTGAGCGAGACCAATTGAGGTTCTTTTCTTGTTGAAAACGTGATGTAGACCTCTTCTTCGAATTCACCGATCGATCCAGAACGTTATCCCCATTCAAGCAAAGGTTCGGTTTTTCTCTAACCCGCATTCCACTCGACGAGAAGCCGACTCGTCCTAGCACCCATCCACTAGGACTTATCTCGCTTGACCCGCACTCCCTGAGCAAGGAGTCCGGTTCTCCGACTTGCTCGCTTGCTTACCGGGAGGATTCCAGCTGATACCATTTGTCACGGGCCGAGAGTTTCCTTGGCCTCTAAACGACCCGCGGGCGCCTAGCGAGCGGAATTTCGCAGCCGGCCCTTTTCTTTAGCTGTTCCATGAACGACACGGTGAATGATTCTTTCAGATCCTACCACGCCCCAGCCTTTGCTCGGGCGTCTAGTCCATCGAGTAAGGCAGCTAGGTTCTCTTAGGGCACAACAACCGGTTTCGGCCGCCATGGCCTCGTCGGGAGCGGCATCAGCTCCCGACCGTTTGTACACGAGAGGCTACCCCCGTCTTGAGCTCTACAAGTAATGTAATCCTTCTATCCTAGAACTCCTAGCATTAACCGTCCTAACGCCACCCCGGACCAGTTGTGTTCCCACCCTTTACGCCTCATGCTCTTTCACCGAGATAACCTCAAGCGCCACTCACAAGTGTCACAAGTACGGAGGATTCACGGACCGTGACACAAGGCGCCATGATCATCACTCATGAAAATAGTTGTGCATAAAATTTTATCGACAATGAAAATATTTTCCATTGACCAATTTTTCCATATTTGATAAGTAATTATTTTTTCGGAAATATTTTTCAAATCATTCTTTTTGCGAAATGAACGCAGCTCTTTTCTTTCTCAGGATTAGATAAAAGGAAAATTTACTTGTTAGATATATTTAGAATATTCTAAATACATATAATACATCTTTATGATATTATGGATATATAAAAAATTCTAAATATCTTTACCATTGACTATAATTGATTGTGTAATATTTTGTTAATGTAGATAATCAAACTATAAAGCTTATAAATAGGCTCATCTGATACTTATTAGTACATATCAATATATATATATATATATATATATATATATATATATTCTCTTTGTCTCTTTGGCTTTCTTCTTAAATTTACTGAAACGACTTTTTATGTGTTTAGCATTTGGCTAGCAACAATGACTGGTTTCATAAACTTATGAAATGTTGACATTGGTTTCAGGCATTTATTTTTTTCTTTGTATGTGCTTTTTAAGGCTCCTCATTCTGAGTTTTTTTTTTTTTTTTTTTTTTGTCGGTCCTCATTCTTGAAGTACTGAATAGTGCCTTTTGTTCTTCAAGACAAGGAGGCTTTAAAAGTATCGATTACTGGAAAAAGTTAAATCAACATCGTAACGGGTTTGTCTTTTAAGCGTCGGAGCTGGTTTGCGCTCAGCTTTTCCTTTCTACTTCAGGCAAGATCATCTTAACTTCTTACGTCATTATAACTAGAAAGAATTTTGCCGGTATCTACTATCCAATTTGTGTGGTTTCCATACATGTGTGTGTCATATTTTCTCTAGACTCTAAGATGTAATTTGTTCCTTGATGCCGAAACACCTTTCGTACAGGATTTCGATCATATCGAAAAACAAGTAGAAGCTGCTGGTGAAAAATGAAGAGGCTTTGCTCCATAACTTTTCCATGATGTGCAGCCTCAATTGGGTTCAGAAGGGAGATGCTTCTGCCAGTGGCAGTGCTAATTTAATGAAAAGTGTTGAAAATGAACCAGGAATAGCATCCCAAATCAATCGCAGGTGGCCTCTGTTAAGGGAAGAAAATATTCAACAAATATTTAGGAAATATTTGTTATCCTGTTACATTTTGTATCTTATCTCTTAGAATCGGCAAGTACTTAGAGAATATTTGTTAGTCGATTACCTTTTGTATCTTATCTCTTAGAGTCCCTTACATATATTGTATTTGCAACACAATTATGTACTGGAAAAAGAATGAACTTTTTTAATTAATTTCGTGGGCCGTGAATTGAGCGAGCCTAGTCCTTTGACATTTGACCCCCCAGTTGGATACTCAAGAGATGTACGCCGGTGGTAGAAAGTAATGATGAACATGTCCCGAGGATCACTGGACAATTGCAGGTGACCTGCCATTTGGACCCTTTTCAGGAACCAATTGAACCTCAAAACTTCTAATTGCTCTGCTCAGAATTCGATTGAGGTGCCGGCGTCTTCCTCAGATGTGAGGCTACCGGATGAACCCACTTCTTTTGTTAGTATAAAGGACCGAGGACATACAATGGACAATCCTAGTCAGGAACCTGAACAAGTGAACCTCAAATCCCTCCTCTCAAAATTTGTTTGAGGTGCCGGAGAGTTCTTCAGATTTCGGACCACTCGACAACCTAAGTGCGCTTGATAGTGCGAAGAACCAACTGGGACATTCATTCAACGCGACCTAGTCTGGAGCCAACTGGATCTCAAACTTCTGATCCCTCTTCTCCAGATTTGTTTGGGGCGTCAGAGTCTTCTTCAGAATTGGAACGGCTTGACATAACCTTTGCTTTTGCTAGAGTTAAGAACCTGGGAAAAAAGTAAATTATAATATCAATTAATGTAGTCCACATTAAGAAAACTCTTACATTAACGACTCCAATCAGGAAAAAGTGAGTCTCGGCTCGTAATCCCTCTTCCAAGAATTCGTTTGAGTGTGCCAGAGTCGTTAGACATAGTACAACTGGACAAACCAACTGCTTTCGGTAGCATGAAGAACCACCAAACACATATGTTCGACTCCCAAAGGGCTCCAGTTTTTCGTGCATATACTCAAGGGTGGACTGTCCGTATCATCTTCAGGGCGCGTACAGACGGTACCTTGACCAAAGAAAAGGCTGCCAAGTTTTGGAAGGAAAATGCCGTGCATGGGGAGTCGTCCGCACCTGAGATGTACTTAATCTCTTCTGTTGAAAAGGATTTATGCGAAGTTGATTTTCTGTCCATTCATCTCCCTAGCGACCACATTCCAAACACTGCAAGTTTAGCCTTGAACAAGCTTTCACCTGCGGATTCAGTTCATGCTGAGAGGACCTTGTCCCTTCTGACAACTTCACAGTTGAAACTGTTGGCAATGTTGGTGCTAAGTACGATCGCTTCATCTGATATGTCTTCACCAGTTGCATCCCATGAGCAAGAGGCAGACAACATATCTTGAAAGCTTAAGCAATCCAGTGGAAGTTGAATCTTATGAGTCAGAAATCTTGCCTGAAGTTTCCTTTCAAAGAGGGGCTTTGTGACGATGAAGTTGGTATTGTAAAGGTGTATACCTCATAGTTCCAGCTTTACCCCATTTGCCCTATCTGTGGAAGCGGTTAGTATTTTTCAGATTTCTTTGGTTGCAAAATCTCTACACCCTTTCCATTCATGCATGATTTTAAGTTTCAACATGTTATTATAAACTCATCTCATCCCAGCTAAATGATGCTCCATTTCTGTTCCATTCGAAGAAGACCACGCATACCTTTGATTCAAGAGAAAGGACGGTAAAGAAATATGAACAGCTTGAAATATGGTATGAAGTCAGTCAAACTGAGAGCGTCTAATCAGGAAATAGAACATACTACTTAACCATCCAGCCTTTCCAGACCGTCAGAGTTCACCAGAACATCAAGTTGAGTGTGATTTGGAACTATTATAGGTCATACCAATAATACTTAATTAGTAACTGCATTAGAAAGGTAAACTTGGCTTTTTGACCGTAGGGATGAATTAGTTGAGGATGATCCACTGCGACATTAATAAGAATGATTGTTAGGGTTTTGTTGAGATATGGAGATAAAATAAATGTAGTATGAAAGAAGACACAGCTTCCCATAGAAATGATGTAGTCGTGAGCAGGTATCTTTGTTTTTCCTACGGCTACAAATAACTTTTTGCACCCGAGTTGTACTTGTTTTGTCGAAAAATTTCAACCCGGACTTTGCTATGCTTGGCGCTATAGAATTGTTCGATGATCTTTTAACAAGTAGGTGTACAAAATTTCATTCCATGCATCAGGGACTCTGGTAAACACCAGTGGATGCAATCACCAAATGTTTTGGGGTCAGATCTCTGCGCCTTTGTTAAGAGTTTCCCTTCCGCTCCGTAAAACCGATGTGTGAGCATCTTTTTCTGAACTCCGACATCTGAGTTATGTTCAACAATGTTACATTGATCTTTAGCTGTCGTAGGGCATGACGTACTATTTTCATGATCTCAAGGTTTGATCCACTGCCCCAGTATGGACCCTGGATAGGGTATGATTCACCGGCTAAATTCCCATCACTTCCAGGTCTCATTCCCAGCTCCTGCAAAACCATAGGAACAACAGACTAATGACTATGCTTGAATAGATTGTATCTGCACAACTTTTTTGTTGACTTCATATCTATGAGAGGAAACTGAGAATGCTCTGACCAAACAGAAAACAGAACAACAATTTGACTGATATGAATACAGGGTAGACATATAAAAAAAGCATGAAAAGCATAAAAGCTTCACTTCTGAGAGGTTTCAACCATGAACCTTTGATGCTTGCTTAAACAATTCCTCAGCATAAACAGCATAGAAATGATGCCTAATATTCCTTATTATGGACATAAGTTTGGGGTCCCATTGCACCATATACACAGTGATTTTAGAGGGTACTCACCACAAAATGAGTTGGGGACATACTCATGAAGAAAACCTTTGCTTTTGAGGGTCGATGTGATTCTAGCCAATTTGCCCAAGTTTCTAAAGCCAATCTGTATGCATCGGTAACATTGTATTCTCGGACATTGTCTCTCGAACCATATCTGGTAGAAGAAGGCGAACTAAACCCAGTCACTACTATGGATCCAGATTGGTTCGACTTTAATAAAGTAGAAGTGACAAGAGTCACATATAGCAAGAAAGATCACGGACTGTTATGATGAAGAGCTCACGTTGCATTGATCAGAGGCTTGTACATCCACCACACGTAGCTCTCAAATACACGCACGTCGACTCCTGCCAGTGCCTGCTGTGATTGGCGACCGAGTCAAGTTGACGAGCCTCTTGTGGACGGTATGATTCGTGGCGTGATCTGATATCGATTCGACTATAAATGGAGCCCAGTAATACTCAATTGACGTAACGTTGTAATCCTGCCACATGTCAGGAAAATGCCAGATCAAGCCTTAGGTTTTCCTTTCCAACATGTCGAGAGAACGTCTAGGTGTACCTTAATGGTGAAAATCTTTCCTAGGAGGGACTCTCCGAGGACCTCTTTCCTTCCGGGATTACAGATTGCACCATGCACACCATTGAGTCAAATTGGGCTCTTTGTAATGATCACCCACAAACATCAGTCTCTTGTTCCTTATCATCTCCAGCATCATCAAAGGGTCAAACCTGAGATATAGCCAACGAAACGGTAGGTACGCACCTTATAACTTCTACAGGAACTGACAAATATGAGTGATATACAGTTAAAAAGAAATGGTCATGAGAAAGATGAGGTTACTAGCTTGGAAGGTTGCACCCATTTGGTTGCCACCTCCAGTTCTGGTACATAGAATCAGGTCTGCCATTTTTGAGGCAGGTCACCTGTTTCACCAGGTAGGGCACTGGTCTTCTCTGTAAAGAGGGTACGACACATTGTCCCACACCCACCGTCCCTCGAAAACGTCGCACCTCGTCTTTGATCCGGTCTTGCGGTAACACCAGCATCGGCACTCCATGCTCGCGGCCTGTGGGTTCGCCGGTGAAGCCGGAAAGCCTTGCTCTTGCGGCTCCTCCAAGTTGTCCAGGACTAGTCTCGCGGTTCCTAGGATGAGAACCGAGGCTAGTGCGAGAGGAAGAGGGATTGGATTTGGCGGTCGAGCGGGGGATTTCGTCTTCATCTCGGATCAGAAGATGAAGGAAGAGAATGGCGGAATCCAATCTCAGGATTGTGCAATTCTCTTTGGGGTGCTCAGCCGATTTAGTATCTTGAGTCTTAAGCATGTGCGTGGCCTATACTTCATGCAACCACCGGTTGGTGATCTTGAGCTTAGATGTTTGTTTTGGGATGACAGCGAAAATCGTGTACTTGCCTTGGCACAAGCAAGCAAGTTATGATGTCGCTGCCAGTCTTTGGTTCTCTCTCCATTTTTCTATCCTCCTCGTGTTTCTAGCGACATAGAAGACGTGTCTTTTTTTTATCGGGGGACTGGATTTTTTCATTATTCTTTTTAGATTTCGAATCTTAGTTATTAATTAATATTAGACACCTAGAAACTTTACAGACGGGAGCTAGCACAGAGCATGCCTTTCCACTGGACTTAAAATCAATGTTCAAAGCTTCAAAAGCATGACCTAGTGTTTTTTGGGTTTCTATCAATATTTAAAATATTATGTGAATTTTTTAGAAAATTATCGAAAATTATATTTTAAATATACGCGTTAAGATTCGAGTATTCCGAAAAGTTTAAAAATTTTCAGATCTTTAAAGGTCGGACGCATGAGTTGTAAGATTGTGATCATATGAAAAGTGAAAGGTTGATCGATAAAGAATAACGCTAAAAAGATAAATTTATATAATCATTTCATAACTAATTTGACAAATTTTTTATTAAGTGTCAAATATGATACAACGCATTTAAATGCTCACTTTAAGTTCATCATATTATTTTACAAATCACTCATGCGTGTCTATAGGTGGAAGCATTATTTGAGTGTTAAATTCCGTATAGCTTTAGTGATTATTTGAGAAAATACCAAAAAATTGTTTGACTTGGTAAGGGTTTCATATTAAATTCACTTTTTTGACCAAAGCTCAAAAGAGCATTCGCAATCTTTTATAAAAGGGATAATTATATAAATAATCCATAAAATTTAATCTCAACATGTAATTTGATCTCCTAAACTTTTAATGATTCAATGTAAATCCCTAAATTTGTGGTAAAAATTGAAATAATCCCTAAAATTTTTATATCCCAGGATCAATTTAGATAATCTAGCGATTAAATTGAACATATATTAAAATTTAAATGATCATATTGAAAAAAATTAACAGTTCATGAATCAATTTTACATTGAATTAAAGTTAAGAGATTAAATTAAGTAAATTAAAAAATCCGAAATCACATTGCATATCTAGGCAAAACTTTGAAACTAATTTTGTCATTTTCCCTCTATAAAAGCAAGTTATTGATTATATATTTTTCTAGCAAATTATTAATATCTCCAGCACACGGATGACGGTATACGCGAAGGCCTCGTCTCTTCCCTCCCTCTCGCCATTTCCTCCGTTCCACTGTAACCGCGCTCGAGCAAACACCACTCCAGCCATGTTCGGCGGCGGAGCGGCGTGCGGCCTCCGAAACTGCTGCCTGCGCCCTCTGCGCTCGCCGATCGAGCCCCTCCTTCGCCGGAGTACTCGGTCGCGCTGCCTCCCCGCCGGCGGCCCTCCTCCGCCGCGGGGCGGCGGCCTGCTTCGCCTCGAGTGCGGGGCGAAGCAGAAGGTCATTGTGATATCCGGGCCCACCGGAGCTGGCAAGAGCAGGCTGGCGCTGGAGCTCGCCAAGCGGCTCAACGGCGAAATCATCAGCGCCGATTCCGTGCAGGTTTTGGCTGTTTTGCTCTCTTTTGTAGTTTCGAGTTTATAGCGGCGAGGGTAAGGAATGGGGGATTGTTAGGTATGGATGATGAGCAGTTTTGTTGGTGGATTGTTTAGAAAATGTAGAGATAAGTTGGTGAGAACGTGCATATAGGTGGTTTCTGTTGCTTCTTAGGTATAGTGTAGTGTTAGGCTTAGGATGGTTTAGTTGCGTGCATTTGATGATGCGTGAATGAGGAAAAGTGAGAGATGAATCAGGCAGTTTACCTTAGTAACACTGCACCGGGATCGAGTAATCATACTATTTTTTTTTCCTTTGGCTGAATAATGCGAGTATTGAATTCCATAGAATGGCTTATCTGCATTGGTTGGCTGTGTCTGGGATCGGAAGGGCCTTGTTGTGCCTATGTAACTTTGGTTGGGAATGATGAATTATCTTCATCTTGTGGACTAGGACAATCCATCTTCAGTGAGGTGAAGAGTGCATGCTTCAATATGTAGTCGCAGATCTTTATTCTCTTGTTAAGGAGAAAATCTCTTCCATGTGTTACAGGTCTATCGAGGTCTGGATGTTGGATCCGCAAAGCCTTCCCTAAGGGACAGAAAGGTGCGTGGATTATTTGCTGATTTTCTACTTGCCAAGTCAAAGTTTGTGTTCTGACAATGTCAAGTGCACTTTACGCAGGAGGTGCAGCATCATCTAGTTGACATTTTACATCCGTCTGAAGGTATATTGCTGTATTTTGATTAATGTTGACAGTAAGACTTGTTTCATTTGCCTGTCGAGGGAAGTTATTCTTACAAGCTTGCTATCGTGACATTGTGGCAGATTATTCTGTTGGCCAATTTTTCGAGGATGCCAGGCAAGCTACTAAAGATATTATTGACGGTGGTCGTGTTCCTATAGTTAGTGGAGGGACTGGTCTGTATTTACGGTGGTATGTTTCTTCATACGGTTGGCTTCAAGACCTTTGCATGGCTTGTGTTTCTTATCCTGCCTTTTCTATGGAAAACTAATCCAAGAATTTGGTATCCCAAGGTTCTCCCAATTCTGGATGAGGAGTTCTTCCATCACCTCTAATTTTTAGCATCTCTTCAGTGAAGTCTACTCTTCTATAAAGTTGGCTTTGGCATATAAGCTCATTCGAAATATATCGATGGATGATCAGTTATTTGGAGTATAATATTCCTGAGATTTGTTGATCTTCTGCTGGCTTATTTGTCTAAATGCACTTGCTTGTTCGCACACCATACAATGATGGGAGCCTAGGATGGCACTCTATTTACTCAATTAAGTATTCAAATCTAGTCTTTTCATAGAGAATGGATTGCATGGGTAATTAGTCATAATAAGATCATTGTCTGTGTATTATTGTTTTAAACTCTTGAATGATCCTGTTATATCAGTTACATTTATTGAAATTTGTAAGAAGACTTCAGTGTCACGTCAACATTTTGCAAACTATTAGGTATATGTATGGGAAACCAGATGTTCCAAAAGCTTCTCCAGAAATATCATCTGAAGTTTACTCAGAGCTTGCAGACTTGCAGAAAAATGGTGATTGGAATGCAGCTGTGCAGTTGGTGGTCAAAGCTGGCGATCCAAAAGCCCAGCACTTGGCTGCAAATGATTGGTACCGCCTGAGGCGTAGTCTTGAGATAATTAAGGTTGGTCCATGACATTAGCTTATGTAAAATTGGCCATTCTCTGCGTAAATCACAATTTCCTTTTGCATTTACTTAAAGTCTTTTACCTGATCAGGGAACTCATAATATGCTTTTGTTTCTGTATGGTGGCTGATGGAAGGCTTGGCCGTATTGGTTCTATGTAATCATTTATTATGTTGATAATGCATTTGGTGTCCTCTCTCTTCAACAGTCCAGTGGAGCACCTCCATCTGCCTTTCAGATACCTTATGACTCATACGGAGGATTTCAATCAACATGAGTGATGGAAGTCAGAGATTACGTCTTCTGTTTACTTGAGAGATTAGGTGAAGTTTGATTACGATTTTATTTACTTTCCTCTCAAGTCCAAGAATTGATCTTTATGAATCACTAGATCTCGATGTGAATGCTTTTAGGTGTAATGTCATTTGTGGGATCGATCGTTCATCATAGAGATGTTTAAGCCTTGCTTTTTAGAGAGAATTCTTCTCTTCTCCTCATTAGTACATGTTTGCACCCCATTAACAGCCATAATGAATCTCCACTTCTGAAGTTTAGCATGTCATTATGAAGGACAGTTCGTGCTTAATCACATGTCTCGCATAAGAAATTCTAGATGGCATGTTTAGCAGGTAATGACGGAATTTTGGCGGAAGCTCGATGGCTTCTCGATGAGGGTCTTCTCCCAAATTCCAACTCTGCAACTCGGAGCTATTGGTTACAGAGACAAGTAAGGAATTTGATTTGTGATGCACAGCCAGCCTGTGATTTCCACCTTCATTGATGCATTTCAGTGACAATCTTTGCTGTTTTTGGCCATCGTTTCATTCCAACTCTGGCTTTCTTCTTTCTCCCACTTTTTATGCTAGAGCTGTTGATTTGAATCCAGGCAATGGAGTACCTGATGTGGTGTAGACAACATGAAGGAAGGACCTCTGCACGGGATTTCTTAGCTTTCTTGTCTAACTTTCAGAAAGCATCCAGGTAATGCACATTGGTAGCAATTTGGACGTTAGTATCGTATGCTAATTGTTGACCATTAAAGTGGTTGAGATTACTGTTTCTTAATTTTTGCTTTGAAGAACTTCAAAGACTAGTGAGTTTTAGCTTCTTGTGAGTTGTTAAATGGCCTATAAGTATGGAGCTGTATTTTCATGTTGAGGTAGGCATGACTTCTTTTTAGGGACAAGTATAGGCATCAAGCCTATGCATTTGTATGAGTAGTGAAGAACTGCAGGGGTTGGGGAAGACTCATGCCTCCTTTCTCTTCTCTAATGCCTATAATAATTGAGTGGAAACTCTCTCTCTCTCTCTCTCTCTCTCTCTTTCTCTGTCTCGAGGGGATTGGGAGTCGGGAACTTAAATGGGAATGGAACAATCTCCTGAGTGGATTATGTTGTAGTTGGACATTTAGATGTATGCACAATATTCCAAACACGGAGTATTAGGAAACACCAAATTTAGTTTGCATGATATTATATGGAATGCTCTTCTTTAATTTCTTATTGTACTTTTTTTCTATTGAAAATTAGTATTTGAAGTTATACCAATGAGAAATGCAGGTGGCACTTGCAATTGGTATTATGTCTAACACGTGCATGACACTGATGATAGTACAGTATCGCCTGTTCTTAAACAACTTCTTCCTGTTTTGTTGATGAAAGATTCTTCTCTTCATGCAGAAATTTTTGCAAAAAGGCAGATGACGGGGTTCGGAATGAGCATATTTATCACTGGCTTGATGCTTCTAAACACTGGTAAGTTTGACTGCTTTACATTCAAATGATACTTTGAAGATATTGTTTGTATAACGTATGCAACCCACACTAAGTTACTTTTGCCATATTGAGTTTGTCTAGAGTTGCTAATATAGCATTAAGTTCACACTGCTGACAACCCTACATCTACATGTTTCAAATAGCCCAAAAAAAAAAAAAGAAAAAAAGAGTCGGCAGGTCCTTATGAATTTCTCTCTGCATTGGGTCATCAATCATCATCAAATCCATAGAATTCTTCACTTGTTTATGTTATTTTGGGTGTGCCTCATGAATGACAGTAATTTGTAAGTAATTAGGCTTTGTTAGATGTCTAGTTATTCAGGTACACTGTCCATTTTCTCCAAAGAAAATAGTAATTTACTATAATAGGATACCACTAATCTAAATCTCTATCTTTTTCTTTTGTTTATAACGATGCTTGCTGGTTGTAGCTATTCAGAGTAGGAAGGTATGAGAGTTACGGGTGAGCAGCACGCTTAGCAATGCATTGTGAAACTTGACATGTTGGAGAGGGGTTGAGTATGTCCTAGAAAAATAATTTGTCTCCTGTGATGAATATTCTCACACATGTTAGCTTTTGTTTTACTGGCTACCAATTTTCTCTAAAGAATACACTTTGCAGGAAAAGGTTCTCGATTGCATTTGTCATGCATACCATGACCAAACTGGAGAACTCAATGTACCCGAGGCACTAAGAATGAAGAAAGAAATCTCCAGGTCCGCAGAAGATGCTGAACTTAAGGCATACCATACCAAAAACAGGTATCAGTCAGAAAGAGAGTGTTGGTGTAAATTTTCACTGCATTATCTGAATGTGATCTTTTTTTTGCATTTGAAGGCATTTCATTTCTCGCGAAGATTGTTCAGATATTCTAGATTGGATCAGGAGAACCCAGGGGTCAACAGAAAGAACTTGTTCATTCTCCTGAGTGAACCTCCTTTGCTCATCATGACCTCACAAAACTTCGGTTACATGATGACCATTTCCTCACTGACCTTCAAGAGGTGCATCATTTGTGCTGTTGCTTTTTGCCAATGTCTTTGTTTCCTCATCATATTGGATTTACCACAATATGCTTGCTGATTCCCACTGCAGCAAAGGATGCAAATCTGTTTTTAAAGTTATCACTTGAAGAATGTAACTGATAGTCAAAGCAAATGCAGATCCTTCTCCAAGAGACTCAACGTTCCAGAAACAAGACCATTTTACAGGATTATTCAACCAGCTTGCTTCTTGTATATTGAAAGGTCTTTCCTGTCCTACTGTCCATTTCCTGGATCATCTGGTCAGGTCTGCAAAGTTGAATTAGGTGTTTTGCCTCAACCTCTCTCCTCGGTTTTTTTTTTTTTGGATGTCAGCGGAAAAATGAGCATCATCATTTACCACACATGCTAGGGAATTTAATTGCCTTGCAGCATTTGAGGTTGCCATGTTCAGAAAACACTCATAAACCAAAGGTGGATGCCTTGATCCTAAATTAAATCTTTTGGGTGTGTGAGTACCTTTCCCTCCGAAACGTGGATGCGTTCTGAGCAGAGCATCCATTGGACATATTGTGGCTCATCTGCATTAGCTCTACTGTGCATTTGATTGGACTTTCCTATTGTCACCTTATGTTGGAGTCCTTGTCTTCTCTTACAATTTTGTAATCGCTAATTGCTTTTGGAATGAAATCTTGTACTTCACAATTGAGAGCTACCGATAATATAGGCAAAAGTTTCTCGATGCTTTTGTCTGTTTTTTAGGGTAAGTAGTCAGAAACCCTCGAAATCATTAGCATCAGGGGCAGTGTCATAACTCAATCTTGAATCTGACTGTCTAGTCCATTTATTCACTGTCTTACTAACAAGATTTCAATTAGGCATCTGAATTTTAATTCGCCGAACTGGGACAGCGATGTAAGCCCAGCAGTTGCTCCGATGAGCAAACAAGTCATGTTATTTTGGACTTGGCTTTGAAGCTCTTAATTCTACCTAAACATCAAACAAGTGGAGTCCCTTTCCGTTAGTTGGGGAAATGACCTTTTCTTGGTTTGGTTGCTTGGTACGAGCGAGAGCTGTACGAAAGGAGCAGGTGAAAGATTTAAAAAAAAAAAAAATCCGAGTCGTCGAGTGGAAAGGGATCTTTTTCAATTTGAGTATCTAGTTATTCCCGTGGGGACCAATCATATCTTACAGCAAAAAGATAGTTACCTCAGCTTAGAGTTTTGGATCTTGACGCGCGACCAATTTCCCATTTTAATTTGCATATTTAACTTGTGTTCGTGAAGTTCAAAGGTGTCAAAAAATCCTCCCACGTTATAAAAAGTTAAAAGACTTTTTGTCCAGTTGCCCTCTCGTAGAATGTCGATATGGACTTCTGAATGCTTGTCGTATACACACGTCTCTTTGCGATTTGCTCGAATGCCATGAAATTATCAGAAAAAAAAAAATTAAAATGAAGAGAGCGAGAGTGAAGGCTGGGGATACATGGAGAAAGGAAGCTATTCTCTGTAAGTCAGAGCGAGGTTCATCGTTCCTCGTGAGATCCCTTCAATTGTGGAAGGCATTAATCTAGAGACCAATCATCGTTAGTTCTATTGCTGTGTTGCAACAACATTATACGTGAACTAACGCAAGATGCCCGTGCGCTCCACAGTTTTCGAGACTACATTTGTCATACAACTTTTAAATGTCATTGTCGATGTGAATTTTTACATATAAAAAAAATTGCAACACGTCAGTCCGAAAATTTTACAGTGGAGTTTTCATAAGTTAATCCAAACCCCATCACCGAGACATAAAAGTGTAATATTTACTTGATCAGTAACAGGAGTACATGCCACACTTCCGAGTGCTAATGTCCAACGCATAGGTCGCTCAACTATGTCGTCTGGACATCAGCGTCGGGCATCGTGAAAATCGATGAAATCTGGAGCATGGCGTTCGAAAAGGAGAAACCAAAAAGCCGAAAAGCTTTTACGGATGATCGTTCTCCTTGCTTTAAAAGGAATCTGGCATTTAATTTCTTTTTTTTTCCATTTCGAGATAATAATAATATTTTATTTTAGACGGCGAAAAGAGAAATCATATTTCTTTGCTCTTCGTCCATCCAGACCAACAATAAATATCGACGGACGGACAGTCACCGAGGAACGTCGGACTTCTCGAGACTCGCAACTCCCTCTCACTCACTCTCTAGAAGAAGAAGCGGCAGCGGCGGCGGTGGCAATGAGGACCGCCGTGTTGAGATCTCTCCGATCGGCGGCGGCGAGGTCGGCTCCCTCGAGCTCGCACCTTCTCCGCCGCGGGATTCAGCTCCGGAATCCGTGCCGGAAAGCGTAAGGTCGTGGTGCTCCGGGCAGCCGGCAGGATCGGCCAGCCGCTCGCGCTCCTCGCAGTCCAACCCCCTCGTCTCAAGCTCTCTCTACGATATCGCCGGCACTCCCGGCGTCGCCGCGGACGTCGGCCACATCAACAGTAGATCTGAGGTACTCAAACCTCTTTCGCTCCTGAATCTCATGTTTACTCCTTCGAAACCTCCGTCGCGACTCGTGTTTTCGATATATGAAGTGTTGAGTAGCTTTACGAGTTGCGAGCGCCGTTAGGACTTCAGAGCTCGTCGATCCGGTGTGAGTCAATGAGAAAATGTGGAATTCAACTGAGGCCGCGCTAGCACGTGTAGTTGGCCACTCAAAGTTCTCTCCTTTGTGGATCGCTTCGAATGGAAGTCTTTGATGCAACAGTTAGTAGGAGTCTTTGATTGCTTGATGTTCTGTCATCTGTTGGAACTTTTGGCAATATCGATTAGCGTATACCCGTTTCATTTTTTAAATGCTATATCCGGTTGTCATTTGCTCAATTGTTGTTGTGATTATTTTTTATCAATGATCTTGCCTCCTCGTAGGTTGCTGGTTATGTGGGTGAAGATCAGCTAGGACAAGCTCTTGAGGGAGCAGATCTGGTGATCATTCCGGCTGGTGTGCCAAGAAAGCCTGGGATGACTCGTGACGATCTCTTCAACATTAATGCTGGCATCGTCAAGTCTCTTTGCACTGCTATCGCTAAATACTGCCCCAGTGTGAGTATAATCAAATTCTTGCTGGATTGAAAAGTTGAAAAGAAATCTTATGCCTCTGTCCTGTTTACTATGTAGCTTGCCTCTGTGGGAATCGCAGATAGTAGATGATAGCATGTAGATTGTACCTAGTTGTAAACTTGTTTCTGAAATCAGGTCCGTGTTTAACCATGGGCACGACAGAGTCTCCCCTATGATATTGCCAAATTCCTATTTATTGAATCTGATTCGAGGAGACATTTATTGCTTGGTTATCTGACTAAAAGAAAATTACTCACTCGATCAGGCAATTGTGAATATGATTAGCAATCCCGTGAACTCAACAGTTCCGATTGCTGCGAGGTATTCAAAAAGGCTGGAACATATGATGAGAAGAAATTATTTGGGGTAACAACCCTTGATGTTGTTAGGGCCAAGACTTTCTATGCTGGAAAAGCTAACTTACCAGTCGCAGGTACTTATCTGCATCTATAGAACTTGATTCCTTCTTTCTATTCCATATCCTCATATGTGACCTTTAGTTTCTTAATAGAGAGAGTACTTGTCTGTGCTTTTTCCCCTTAAATATCGTTGTCTGCTGCCTTTTTCACAGGGGTGGATGTACCCGTTGTTGGAGGTCATGCTGGCATAACTATCCTCCCACTATTTTCACAAGTTTGTCTCTCTTATCTTTGAAGTCAAACAAATCATCACAAATACCATATTCAGATTACCTGCAAGATCTTTCTCTGTAAACTCTTCTTGGTATAGGGTTCAATTAACTTGTATTTAACAGGCCTCTCCACAAGCCAATTTACCAGAGGATGTTATCAAGGCACTTACTAAAAGGACCCAGGATGGAGGAACTGAAGTAGTGGAAGCAAAGGCTGGAAAGGTTCTGCAACACTGTCTATGGCATAAGTCTTTCCTTTATATCACTTATTAGCAACACCAGTTTCACTGTAAAAGCCAACAAAACTGCTAGCAAAAATTCTTCACGTTTCGCTGACGTGTCCCTTTATGATTGTAGCTATGCTGGAGCAGTGTTTGCTGATGCTTGCTTAGAAGGACTCAATGGAGTTCCGGACGTCGTACAGTGTTCATTTGTGCAATCTAGCGTTACGGAACTGCCCTTCTTTGCTTCTAAGGTCAACTCATCTTACTCTAGATAGGTCTAATCTATGCTGATGAAAATGATGGATCTGCTTCAGTTTTTGGTTTAGTCCTTCATGCGTCTTTTTGCAGTTAGAATGCTCTCAGGACAATTGAGGTGGAAAATCCAAACTGATTGGAGAGAAGCAAGCCTCTGGAGGAATCGCTTGCCTTGCCATCATCTTGCATCTAAAACTTTACACGTCACTCGTCTTGTTCATTTAATATCCCGGACACATCTTGCACCTTCATGCGAAAACGATCTCCTTCACGTTTCAGTCTAGCTAGAACAAGAGTATCAGAACACCTAACAGTCGCATCTACAAGGGCCGAACACGTCCCTTCCTTCACCTGTTGAAGAGAATAGTCGATTAAGCATCCAATTGGAACCTTCCAAATTGCCAATCCCAGGAGCAGGAACACTCACTAGCCAACCGTGACTGAAACTTTTGTATGGCTGATGCAGAATAACGCAGCAAATACCAGATAGATGAGCAATCTACAAACAAGATAGGCAAGATAAGTTTGAGCTTGGTGCACTACTTACTAAAACTTTCCATCGATCGGCCTCACATTTCCTCCGGGATCGTCCCTAAGTCAGGAAGTCCGGTCGACAAAGGCGACCACACAAGCAAGGAGTCGACAAACCGGAACAGCGCCGCTGTCGATAGAGAGCTTACCGACCCGTCCTTTTATAGTTGCTGCCATTGTTTCGAAAAAAGAGTTTGCCTTCAATCAAAGAAGCATGCTTCACTCGGTCTATAGCCTGGATTAGCGGATTCTTAGGCTTAGGCTTAGCTAGATTCGAACTAGCGAAAATATATTGCCAATAAATTTGGAGTCCGTCCCCATGAACTGCTTACTTCTAAGCAAACGCTCCTCAAAATATCCTCAATTAGTAATTTCATGAACATTATTATAATAGACAAACGCATCAATTAGTAATTCTGTCATTTCATGAATTCTATCTTAGGAATAACCTTTCAAGTAAATTCACATCTCGAAATATTCTTCTCTTTTCATATATATGTACAATTTTTATTTTTCTTTATAGAGTGTGCCAATGTAATTAATGCATTACCTATCGATTCAAAAATTCTGCAACGACACGATTTTGCAAAATCTTTCTAAAGTATTTTCTTTTTAAGTACATGGGCTGGGCCTGAACTTTATAAATTTTCCCTTCATGGGCTCGGCCCAAAATCCTCCTACCGACCATCCATCCGCTAGGGTTTTTCGCGTTCCTCCTCTTCTTCTTCTTCTTCTTCAGTGCATCCAGTTTCAGTTTCCCTCTTTCAAGTCAGAATCTCTGCATCGCCGTCGAATCGAAGAAGGGGAGAGGCGAACAGCAGTCCGCAGCCATGGCGTCCTCGAAAGTGCAGAGAATCATGACCCAACCCATTGTACCTTCTCTCTCTCTCTCTCTGTCTCTCTCTGGTTTTTCAGGTGCCTTGAGCTCTCTCTGTTCTGACGTATGCTGTGTTTTTTCTCCGTTTCAGAATCTGATCTTCAGGTTCCTTCAGAGTGTAAGTATTCCTGTCACTACTCTGTTCCTCGGCACTACCTTTAGGGTTTTGTTTTGTCCGATACTTTGAAGGAATAATGAAATTATAGGAAATGGATTTGCTGATGTGCATTCGGTTGCGTTGCTTGTGGTGATGCAGAAAGCGCGGATTCAGATTTGGCTGTTTGAACAGAAGGATTTGAGAATCGAAGGCCGTATAATTGTGAGTGTTCGCTTCGCATTTGTCCCTTGCCTTTTGTTTACTAGATGAGATCAGTTGTTTGGCTATGAAGTTGAGGAATTATTGATTTACTTGTCGCGGAGCATCTGTCGGGCAAAAATATAACCTCGTTTATCCTGCATTGATTGGGATATAGCCGGGGTTAGTGACTGCTAATGCTGTTAGATACTGCTCGGAAGTGGGGCCACCTGTTGTTCTTGTTAGTGCATTCTTCGAGTTTATTTGGTGAAGTAGCTTGGTAATGATCAGTTCGGTTATATTAGAGTTGTATTTGATGGATTCAGCTACTTAAAGGGGGGGGAAAATAGTTTCAGCTAGCTCATTAGACCTTTCGCTGGTGGGAATTGGTTTTATGGCTACAGGGCCTTTTGTGATGCTGAGTGAATCAAGGTTCATCTGCTTGTCAGAATTGCAGAGTGAAGGATGTGTAGCACAGAGCTAATTTATGCCAAGCAAACCTCGTCAGTTACTGGTCTGATATAATGATCATCTAATCATTATGGAGTCCACTAAATAGAGAACATAATGGTGACAATGATGAAGCAAAGAGCAGTCTTAACACTTCTTGTTTTAGCTGATATTTGTCCACACTGGCATGGGGATTCTAGTAGTAACCCTCAGAGATTAACCTAGGTTTTCTTTCTTGAAAATCAGCTAGATTTGATTATTTGAGGGGAGCAAAAGTGAGTCTGTTGTTTGTTTAAAAATATATAATAGGAAACACAGTACTTGTAATAGAAAAGGAGAGTCAATTCTGATGCTATGCAAGATGCGTTTTGGCTTAGAACCCACAACCTTTTGTTTCCCACCAAATAGAGATGCTACCTGGTTAATTGCTCTTCATTTGCTGATCTTTAATGCATCTGCAAGTAGTCATTTCTCTAAGTACATTACAGTTCGACTATTTTGATACGTCCTTTATATTTTTTAATTTTGATCCTCTTCGCATTTAGTGATACCAGGGTACTAAAAACTTTTTTGCAGGGATTTGATGAATACATGAATCTGGTTTTGGATGATGCCGAAGAAGTCAATGTAAAAAAGAAGACCAGAAAGACTTTAGGTTGGTCATGGAGAGATCATATATATTTTTCTTCTGCTTGCTGAGTTTTTCTGTTCTCATACCTGAGCTATATATTTTCCGCAGGGAGGATCTTATTGAAAGGGGATAACATAACGCTGATGATGAACAGGTAAGTGAATTTTTTTTTTCTCGTGTATGTAGATGTGCATATCTACGAATATATGATATCTGCTTCTGTGCGACCATGAGTTCTCTTCTAATTTACTTCCTGCCTGGCATATTCCAGCGGCAAATGATCAATAAGAGGGGCAGCCACTTCGGTGGAGCTGTTGAGGCGGTGGACCCAGAATATGTGGGAGTTCTATCTTTATATAGTTTCGATTTCAATCATGTCGATCTCCTGAAAATTAAACTTGTATTAGTTTGTACATGTATCTGCATCGGTTACTCTTTAGTGCTCTTTTGCAGCTGAAAGTGGTTGCTGAACTTCAGCTCGGATTTTGTAGTTAAATGGGAAGCAATGTCTTTGTCAAGTAACAAGCAAGTCTATCTGTGCCTGCCTCACTTAAATAGTTATGAGTGAATAGCATTGCTTCGCCATGAATACAAGGCTAGAGTTGTGTCCAATGGGTGTCGTCCTCGTTACTAGGAATTTCATTGTTCATTTTGTAGCTATTGGCATTTGACAACTCAATAGCCATTAGGATGTTGGTGCATTTCAAATTGTATGTCTTCTTCATCAGACCATTTAGATGGAAGGCTCACTCGTCACTTAGACATAGGCTCCTTACCCATGCCGACATTCTAAGGGGTTACTTTGCCTTATCATCCCGTGAGTGCTGTTTACGATGAACTCAGTGTAAAAACATGACCGAGGGAAGTGATCGAGATAGACCCAAGAGAACATTACTGAGAGAGATTTCAATTCTCTGTTTAGAATCAACATGAATGGTGGAGTTGAACTTGCATCTTTACATGCTCACATCACCCGTTCGTGCAAACGACCCTATTCGCTATTTTCCAAAAGAAAGAATCGGTAAAATCAAATGGCAAATGACAGTTTTCTACTCTGGGGATTTGCGTGCATCAAGGCTGAAGCAGCGTGAGAACCGACAAGCATTTTGACTCTATTCATCTGGAATCACTTTGGTCTCGATCTCTCCCTCCTCATCTTCAACCCAACATATCTTCCAAGCATCATCAAGGTCGCCTGAGGGTTGGTCCCGGGAGACACATTCAATGTGGAACCGTCCACGATACGGAGTGCATTAACTCCAAGCACCCGGAACTCTTTATCGACCACCTTCCCTACCACGCAGCCACCATGGTAGTGCCATATGGTAGTCATCGTCCGCCGGCAATGCTCCGCCATTTGTGTGTTGTTTGATAAATCAGCCGGGAGGGGAGGCCCCACATACCTGAATTCTCTATTCCCGTACCAGTCCCTGAACTTGAAGTAATCCAAGGATTGACTCCTCAGCACTTCACCAATCTTGCGTATGCCGCTGATGCAGCGTTCCAGATCCACCGGGTTGCTGAAGTAATTGAACCGGACGATTGGATTTATCCTCACATCCGTGGAAGCGAGCCTCAGCGAGCCATGGGAGAGTGGGCCAGCAATCTTCCCCATTAGAGTGGCCACGGTCACGTTCAGCAGTGAAGACGGCATGTGCAGGAAAACTGCGCGAGCCGGGGACGCGAAAGGGATCACATTCGATGCCGCTTCAATGTAGGCTCCTGATTTGGTGATCCCCACAACCTGAATGAGAGAATGCTCCAGCGGCATCGGAGGCACGATCGAAATCCCATTCCTTGGATTGTCATAAAGGAACTGCCCGACGAATGGAAGGTGATGAGCCACTGGGATACCCCAGTAAGAAAGATAGGGCCGAGGTCCGACGCCGCTGAGAAGCAGCAGCTGGGGACTGCCTATCGCGCCAGCCGAGAGGATCACTTCGCCGTGGTCACGCACCATTGCATGATGGTAGCGACCCACTTTGTCACGATAAACGACTCCAATTGCGGATGGCTTTTGTCCTGGATCTGCCGAAGTCGAAGCTAGCAGCACCCTTTCGACGCTAGCATGCACTCCCACTCTAATGTTGGAAGGTTTCGCGTAGCTTAATAGATCGGCGGAGGTGTGTCTTCTCCCGAACCTGTCGAATGTCGAACCGCCGATCTTGGTTCCGGCCACGTGATCGAAAGTGAACCCGTTGAAGGGATTAACCCCTGCCTCCAGGAGTCCATCCCTGACCGCGGATTGCCAACTCCTCAGCTTGGGCCGAAACACGATAGCCTTCTCGATCCAAGCATAAGACATGTTGACGATTCTAAGATCCCAATCCACCCCCGAGTTACGGAAAAAGTAGGAGTTGGCCCGGCTGTAGAACCCGGCGTTTATTGCGCTGCTGCCGCCGAGAATGCGGCCTCTGGCATTGAGAACTCCTTCTTCGGATGTGAAGGCTTGAGCCGGCGAACGGAATGTGTCGACTTCCATCAGAGTCCTGATGAAGCCTTCTTGTGACATGAGGTTGGGCTTGCCATAGCCGACGCCTCCGCGCTCGAGCACAAGGACTCTGTAGGATTGAGAGAGCGTTGCCGCCAAGGGGCACCCTGCAGTGCCTCCTCCAATTATGACGTAGTCGTAGTAGTCCTCCATCGGGAAGTCCGTGGCATTCGACACAAACTTGAGATACAGTGGCTCTGCCCACATAAAGAATAGGGAATTTACAGTAAGATTGACAGAAGGCACTTCACGAACGAAAGAAAAACAAATGATGTTTGAATGAAAGAAAATGCGCACAGAAGTATCCGGTGGTGATAATCAACAAACACGAGCGTAAATACTCTAATGCGTTTTGCCATTTCTTCGAAACAACTTGGCGGTATATCAAAACGAAAGCAACAACATCGCAACAGAAAGGTTTTCTTGACACCTCGCATGCTCAGAAGAGCGTAAAGAACTTAAAGAATGGAATGGACTCGAATATATCAGGGTTAAATTTGTGGATTTGCTCAGACCGCACGATGTTTCGTAACCAGCAAACTGAAGATGACAATCATCCGTTTTCGCCAACAGAGAAAGGGAAGACAGAGCGAAACACGCACTTCTTCCACCGCTCCAGTCACATCCACTTCCGCTAAACACAATGCGCTTGAGCGCAATCAAACAGAGGAAAAGCAAGATACGGTGGAACAAAGTCGAGTACATGGTGAAGTTAGAAATCGGATCGACATAGGACCGACCTTCTGTGGAATGTGGCCTGGCAGATGAGAGGGCGGCTGCCCTCAGGAGCACCCAGAAGAACACGACGTGGAGGAGGAAGCAAACCTTCAAGGGTCTCGCCATCGATGGAGCTTCTTGGAGTCTCAGTCTCGGTTCAAGAAAGAGAGAGCTTTTCCCTAGAATTCTTTCGGCTCTGAATTCGCTGGCTGCTCAGTGTGTGCGTATTCTTGAAGATACAGTTGAAAGGACGTTATATATATCTACACGTTGCGGGGGGAAGAGTGGTTAATGGCGGTTGCAACTGCCTCTGATCTTGATGCGGTTAATAACCGGAATTGATGAGTATGAGAAGAATGAAAGCAGAGCATGCGAAGTGCTTTGGTCTAGTGTCCCCATCCTCATTTCACTTATTTTGGGTAATATGCGTGGCAGTGCATGAGGTGATTGTTTAGCCAAATGATGCTTTTTAGTGTGCTAATTCATTATCATAAGCATTTTCTTTAGCTTGATAGCCTAATTGAAGCAGCTCAACGGCCCAATTACAATCAAATCTTAGGTCCGTTTGTTTGGCGAAATCTTTTTCTCAATTTTCGATTTTCGATTCGCTTAGAAAATAATTTAAATGGAAAATGCTTTTCAAGGAAAATGTTTTTCTTACCAAAACTTAAATTAAGGAAAATGATTTTTTTTTCTTTAAAAGAACTAAAAACGTTTTTAAAAATATAATTAAATATCGGCGCTTAGACATGTAACTTTAATCTTGGACATGAAAACCTCAACGTAGGTTCCTAGATCTTGGCATTTAGGACAAGGTCTCCAAAGTGGTTGGGTCCCAAGACCCTGGTGCTCAAGCCTAGGACCTCGAGGCCCACGCCCATGGCCATTGAGGCTAGGCTCGGACACTTGGTGCTTAGACACGATGCTCCAACACTAAAGCTCTAGTCTATTAAGGTTGTGCTTGGGTCCCCATTGCTCAAGCTCTAGTCTTGACCTCTAGCTCAAGGTTTCAAGACTGTAGCAATCTTGAGCCTCGCCAAGGGTCTTTGGCAAGATGAGAAATGATGCTCATTTGCAAACGACTAAATTTGACACATCACTAGTGAATTTGATGCATCGCAACAAGTGATCACTAGCTTATGGCAAGCCTTGAGCTTTGTCGACCTATGGCAAGCTTAAAGCTCACCGATCTAGGTGAGGTTTGAGTTCATTGGCACTTGAGCTCGCCTATAGTTGGTCATTGACCTTTGCCATGGTTAGTGAGCAGCCAAGGAAAAATAAAAAATAAAAAAAAAAGAAAAAGAAATAATGTCTATTTGTGATTTAAAGGAAAATAATTAGTTTTCATTTACATGGTGATTTAAGGAAATAAATTGCCCTCCCTTCTAGAAGAGAATGTCACCATGTCGTTTTCGATCCATATAAAACATTAGATGATAAGTGCGACAGTACGGAGCGCAACTACACACGATTCACATGCGTACATGCTCGTGACCGTATGCATGCGTCGTATATGGGTGTGCAATTGCATTGATGGCACGTGAAAAGGTCACGACTGGAGGGAGTAACTTGGAAAAAGTCATTACAAAAAGGAGGAGATGATTGCATGCCACTAAGGCTACGACATGATGGGGGAGGTGGAAACACGACGGGTCGAGAACGAGTCTCTCGACGTGTCATCGGATAAACGTATCCCTTTTTTTTTTGGTGGGGGTGGGGGGGGATGATATAAAAATTTGATGGAACGACTGTTCTGATTCGATGTCGTAAATGGCGTTCAGTTCAACTCCAAGAAAAAAAAAAAAAAAATACACGTTCCTCAGTTCCAAGAGAAGGCGAGGGCAAATGAAGGTGGCTTCTTTGACTTCCGAGGTTGGCGCGAAGGTGCGAGGAAGAAGAGGAACCCTGCATTGGCGTGAATATCAAGACGCCCTTCAAGGATAAAATGGTCATTTCATTTTCACGCCCCTCCCTTCATTTATTATGATTCTTTTCTTTTTTTTCTTCTAGAAACGTTATGTCGAAATTTCGAAATTCACTTACACTTCTATATATATATTATAATTATGGATTCACCGAATCAATTGATTAGAGAATAAATTAATCTATATGCCCAGCACAAAAGAATGTCGCATATGACGTGTGACATGAGATTTGGACTCGCAACCTACCTCCTTAGATCCAGCCTCCTGTTCCTTTTGTTTTTAAATTGGAAAGATTTCTAGGTGCATTATGGCTTTGTGGTTTCCAATTGCACTTTTTTTTTTATCCCTAACTTTCCAAATTCACAATTCGCCACCTAGAATATCAATTCTACATGACTTCAAATCGCACTTAGCATCACTCGCTCCACCAGTGATATATATATTATCAAAATATCATTTTTCTTCTAAATTTACCTCTTTCTCTTTTTAACCATAATTTATTACATTCTCACATGGCAAAGAAGAAGAACAATAAAGATACTCTTGCAGTTTGAGTTCTAGTCATGTGAAATATTCGAAACTTTTTCAAAATTATAGATAGTAACGCCCACATATTCAATTGATTGTCTAGGGAGAACCTAGTGTGGGGATGATATTGAAATGAGTAGTTACCAACGTTCAGCTCATCTTTAGTGTAAAATCGTTGGTATTCCTTGGTTGTGGAGAAGAAAAATATACACTTCTAACTTGGGGAGGGGGGGGGGGGGACATGAGGCTTGTATGCACTAGCAAATAAAAATAAGGAAATCAATCCTGTTGGGCGTCCTGCAAGCGGAGTATCGGGGACAGTTGTCATAAGTGAAAACACCTCTTGCCTACCACCTACGGCCAACATAATAGCCAAGTAGTCGAGTTATGTTATAATTTATTATGTTCTCACTTGGCGAAGAGACAAAAATAAAGACACTCGTGCAATTCAGCTTCTAGTCATGTGAAATATTCAAAACTTTTCCAAAATTATAGATAGTACCACCCAATTTTATTTTATTATAACCTTCTCATAATTATCAAAATATGAGCATATTTATCGATTATCTAGATATTTTTGAAAGAAAACCTATGAGTAAAAGTAAAAAGATCATTCTCTTAACAGGTGCATATATAGTACATTAGGGTTTGAGTTCATTGAAGTGTCGTACTTCATACATCAATTATCCACTTGATGTGAAATAAAGAAATAAACAAATGACTTGTGCATGCATCGTCACCAATAACCGTGTCGAAGTTTCAATCGATGGCACGTTACGCTTGTCAATTAGCATGACCATGTAGCACCTGTCACGAACAAATGTTCATGTCATACATTAGAAATTGACTAGATCTCCGATATTTTCTTGTAACTATGGTGCACTAATAATTTAACCTTCCTTGCAATTTGTTCAGTGTCAACTTAGGGGACCCACAAACTTTTATGGAGAATAGAGGGTTTAACAAGTCATGTCATGTCATTTACCAAAAAAAAAAAACAAATCATGTCATGTCAATCCATAAATCAGGCATGGTCAATGAACCACTTGAGCCATAGATTAAATGGGAATAGGCCTCAATTGTAATAGGGAAAAGTGACTAACAAGGGATCATGGCAATTTAGGTTCACCTTATTTACGAACAGGTTTACTCAAAAATGGAATCATCGTTGTGCCACATTTAGCAAAAACTAATCGGAGGTTCAAAAAGTTGCTCACCCTTCATTTGGTACTTAGAAAACACCATGCGTAGAATTTTTTAGGCCTCAAGCAGCTTGCGATTCCGGAATCTCTTGTGAATATGGTTGGGGTGAAGTCCATGGGGTGCCCTTAGATGGCAAATGACGGCGTTTTCATCTATATCACCTCATGTTAAAATCTAGGTTAAATTTGGGAATCCACAAAATCGAGGGTGGATAAGCTAATTTGTTACTTATTCCAAAGAGGTACATGGGTCGAGGGGGTTTGCAAATACAATGGACAGAATCAAACTGGTACGTGGTTTTTAGGACACGAGACCGAGTCAATTTCCACTACATCGTAATTCCCATGTATTGACGTGAATAGATAATTCACTAATCGGGGGAGACTCGTGGTCGGAAAGGCGCACCGGACTTCAAGACCTTCGGGGGGCTTCCGCGGGTGGAAGAGGAAAACGCCAACGTCAAACCCACATCCACGCGGTGCACGTCCTCCGCGAGGGGAGGCCGGGCCGACCCTTTGGAATTTTGACCCCGTCTCTCCTCCCCCATCATCACAGTTTTTTATGCCTGCTGCCCGATTGACCACCTCCTCCTCCTTCCTCTCTATATTTTGCCGAAGTTTGACAACGTCCTCCCATCTTTCAGCCCCCCTCCAATCATTGTGATCCCGCGGGCGGTGAGAGAAAAAGAAAAAAAAAGAAGACTTTTTGGGGTGGGTAAAAAAACAGAAAAAGATCTGGCAGAAGGTCTTTAGCTTTTTACCCAAATCAAACTAGACACATCATCCACGCTTTCTCCGTATTGTCCAGCTGTACCCCTGTTTCTATCGATCCCCCCAGACTCCGATGTTACCATATCGACAAATAGATTCTGTCCAACGTACGTGGATGTTGGGAATAACGAATGACATATACGAAGGAGGAGGAGCCCTTGACTCTCCCCGTTTCAAGCACGCCACCCCCCCCCCCGCCCCCGTTGAACCGCGTCCTCCCCAGCCCCCACCTCCTTCTCTTCTCGTTCTTCTTGTACCGCTCTCGATTGTACTTTTATAAAGAGCCTTATTAGCATAATAGCCCTTGAAATATGAATAATAATTATTTATGACTTTTAGAGTGTCACGCAATCCTTAGTGAAATCGGATCAAACCCTTTTCTTATGGTTCGAGCCTAGAAGAAAGTTAAAAAAAAGAAAAGGGAGAGAGAGAGAGAGAGAGAGGAGAAAATGGGGGAAATGGGGAAGTAAATCTCGTGCGTTTGACTTTTCTACGGACTCGTGCTTAGCCTTGTGCATAGGATAAGAGAGAGTGGGGAGGAAGTACGGTGGGTGTATAAGTATAAATAGAGCAGCAGGGCTCTCCCTCGTTTTGACTTCATTCCGTTTCCATCATAAAAGCTCGAACTAGAGGGAGACACGCGGACGGACGAGAAGCGAGGAGGAAAGCAAGGCCTCAGGATTCCCATCGAGACCGCCGTCGCTGCCCAAGTCATGACCCCCGTCCATCCCCCGCCGTCCGGCTCCGTCTCCGGCTCCGGCTTCGGCTCCGGCTCTAGCTCCGGCTCCGGCTCCAGCTCTGGTTCCGGCTCCGGCCGGCCTGGCCACCGGTCTCGGCGGCGGACGGACCTGACGCTCCCGCTCCCGCAGCGCGACACCAACCTCGCCGTCCCGCTCCCGCTCCCTCCCCCGCCCTCCGCCGCCGCCGCCGCCCCCTCCACCTCCGCCGCCGCCGCCGCCCGCCCCCGCCCGCTCGACTTCTCCGAACTCGACCGCCTCAGCCGGATCGGCAGCGGCAACGGCGGCACGGTCTATAAGGTCGTCCACCGCCCCACCGGCCGCCTCTACGCCCTCAAGGTAATCCACGGGGACCACCACGAGGAGAGCGTCCTCCTCCAGATCCGCCGGGAAGTCCAGATCCTCAGCGAAGTCGACGACCCCAACGTCGTCCGCTGCCACAACATGTCCGACCGCCACGGCACCTCCGCCGGCGAGATCCACGTGCTTCTCGAGTACATGGACGGCGGCTCCCTCCACGGGGCCCACATAAGCGACGAGCACCGCCTTTCCGGCATCACCTACCAAATCCTCAAGGGCCTCCATTACCTGCACGCCCGCAAGATCGTGCATCGCGACATCAAGCCCTCCAATTTGTTGATCAACTCCAGGAACGAGGTCAAGATCGCCGATTTCGGGGTGAGCCGGGCGCTGTCGCAGACCATGGACTGCAATTCCGCCGTCGGCACCATCGCGTACATGAGCCCCGAGCGGATCGACACCGACATCAACAAGGGCTCCTACGACGCCTACGCCGGGGACATCTGGAGCCTCGGCGTCAGCGTGCTGGAGGTCTACCTGGGCAGGTTCCCCTTCGGGGTCGCCGGCGACTGGTCCAGCCTCTTCTGCGCCATATGCATGGCGGAGCCGCCGCAGGCGCCGCCCACCGCGTCGCCGGAGTTCAGGCATTTCGTGGCGTGCTGCCTGCAGAGGGTCCCGTCGAGGAGGTGGACGGCGGAGAAGCTGCTGAGGCACCCGTTCGTCTCCCGGAACGGCGGCGACCAGCCCAACCTGCATCGGCTGATGCCTCCGCCCCGCACGCTCTGATGCACCAGACATTGGAGGGCCTCTGTCATCATCTCCCTCTTTCTTCCTTCTTTGGGACATAGAAATTTCGAATTTGCCTTGGTTTCTATTATAAGGTTTTGGATTTGGGTGTCGGTGTAGATCGTAGAGTTTCTATCTATTTTTGGGGGGGGGCAAGAATTATTGGGGAATCAGAATCGATTAGCGACTGATTTCGATAGGATGACACATGACATCCAACGACATTGCTATAAGAGGCAATGCTCATTTGTCACATAAAAGAATCATGAAAATGTCTTGAGTTTTTTTTCCTCTCGGTTTCGCATGGTTTAGCTGTAAGCATGAGGCTTACAGAATGAGTGGTGGAGGATTTGTGGGGAGATTTATAGGATTTTTGATGAATTTTGGTGTTGAGGATCTTGAAGGATCGGCGCGATCCCATGTAGAGATCTCTTTGAATCTGGAACTCATCACGTTTTCATCACCTTTGGATCCCTGTATTTTAGGACAATACCAGATGGTCCTGCATGTTGGATCTTGGATGATTTGTCCAGGCAGGAGACAGATCATGCATTTTAGTTCGAGTCAAAATCCTTGTATTCAATCCGGACAGCAACTCCAACCGGCGCCTCGCATGCACGTTTAATATTCTCTGGGTAATAATGCTCATAAGACTGGTCATTAGGGGAAAACTTATATGATAGATAAAAGAGATGAACCCCACTGAGAATCATATAAGGAAGTTACATGATCAAAGTGGAACTCAAGGAGATAACGGCAAGGTGCGAGATGGTCCATTTAGGGAGGAATCGCTCTTCAGAATCTCCCTCTTTATGTAAGCAGTGCAGATATGGCTGAAGCACGAAAGGGACGGAGTAATTCTTACTTCCAGCTTGCTGGAGTGCGCGAAAGGTCACCAGCCCAAGCAGCGAGCTATTGAGTAAAGCATCTTTCGACAAATAGACGATGAGATGAGATGATTCATGATCCTCATGTGCTGCCTAATGGCCACGGTCGATGTTTAAGCTGTAGCCATAGCAATTGCATGGAGCGACTTGTAACTTTGTCATGGTATCGATATGTAAACTTGCGTATGAAGTTGAATTGAAATTTCACAAAATTGGTGACGCACAGTTCATGGGTCTCTCTCTCCATTGACGAAAACGTGGCGCGAACATCGGGAAAGATGAGGGACGGAGCATCGGAGAGATGATCCGTTGGAAGAGGATTGGATCTGAAAGATGGTTAAAAATGAACAAGCTCTGGATACATCCGAGTATCAAAGTGAGGAATCGTTGGGGGCGTCTTGGGCCAGAAGCCCAAGTACCGTACAATAAACTATGGAAACGGAACCCAGTCACGAAAGCCCAAGCCTCGCCCATTTTGCTTGGATGATATTGATATCTTCCCAGACCCCACAACAAAAATATCTTTGAGGCTGACATTTTCCGATTGCCCCCCATCAAAATCATGGCTGTCTCGTGTATGTTATTCCGGGTACATTGCTTGTCTTTTAAGAAAAAGAAAACCCAATTTTTTTCTTTTTAATTTTCTTGACTTGTCGTGAAAAGGGAAAATGAAACAAGTTGTTTTTGAACTTTTGATTTAACGTACAATATCACCTCTAAATTTTTATTTATTTTTTAATGTAGACCCCAAACTTTAATATAATGTATAAATTCGTTTTGAAATTTTAATTTGTTTAATATGATTCTTAAACTTTTAATATATCTAATATAGTCCGTAACAATTCACATTGATCAAGTTAAAAATTTAAATACGACGTTGTGCATTAGATTGTAGTTTAAAATATCACATTAAATCAATTAAAATTTTAAAAATGAGATTACATATTATGAGATTACATATTATGACAGAATTTGGAGGCTATTTAAGTTGCCATCTTTTTTGTGTGAAAATGAGGGAAAGTTTGACGAAATTAGAAGGCGGCTCAGACAAGTCCACGGGCTTTGAGAGAACTCGCCAATTTTGACGCCGCTCACGAAGGCTTTAAGGAACTTTCGACACAAATTCACCTTGTCCGAACGAAGCCGCCCCCTCTGCATCATTTTTCTCTCTTTTTTTTTGGCATTGCGGAAGGGCTCTGCTCATCGGATCACGTCGCATGTCTGAGCTGTCCGGAATCGGAACCAGGCCGAATCCAGTGGGGGGGAGAAATCACGATCTCGTGAATTTGGGAATTATGATTGCGCTGTACTTGCTGCTCTTAGAATGAGTGGTGGAGCCCCACTCGCCGGTCGCCGTTCCGGGCTTGCGTGCGGCTTCGTAATGACAAAACATTAAAGCCAAAACAATTATTAGTGGAACAGCGAGATAGAGAGAGAGAGAGAGAGAGAGAGAGTGGATAGCAGACGGAGGATGCTTCCTGGAAGTTTCCTTTTTCGACTCGAACCCACTTCCTCGCCTGCAACAGTCGGAAAAAAATCGGAAAAATTCGTCGAATGTTTGGGCCAAGATTGACATCGATGCAGATGTTGCGGCATTGTCAATCTTGCAGGCTGGAACTGCCCTTTGTAGAAACCCCATCTCCTTCTTCTCCTCCTTCATCTTCTTGCTCAGTTACGGGCCCCCATTTGTGCCGTGCAGCTTGATGCCCTGTGGATTCGCTTCTTGATCTCCCCAGCCCCCTCTCTCTCTCTCTCTCTCTCTCTCGTCCTTGTTCAAACGCAAAAGGTGGGTCTCTCTGTGGAGAAATTACTCGTTAGCTTGTTTATGTGGGTGTGTTTTTTTTCGTCTGCTTTCGGTCGATTTGGAGCGGGTACGTTTGCCGCCCTCGAGCGCGAGCTAGCGGTTTCCGGGTTTTTCTTCTTCTTCTTTTGTTTGTCCGTATCTTGGCATGAAAGGCCTTTCCTTTTCCTTTCAGTTATGGTGTCGTACGACTCGTCTCGCGACTGTTGACGCACGTGTTGTGAGTTCAATGAGCTTCCTCGTGTTCCCAGCGTGTGGCCATTTTAAGGATCTTGAAAATGAGGCATTAATTTGCTGAGAATTTCAACGTCTGATTGGATGGTGGAGTGCTCAAGTCGTGCCACTTGGCATAGGAAGGGAACCCGATTTCGTCTGTTGTCTGGGTTTGTAAGTTGAGAAGGGTTCTTGTTTTCCTTTCCTAGTTAACCGAGCCTTTAGCTAATGACCCTTAGTCGCGGGGGTTCTTGAGCTCAACAGAGTGGTAGGAAAAACGGGCAGCAGTTATGGTGCCGTGATTGCACATCTTGGCTAAGATGGTGTGAGGAGGATTTGCAAATCTCACATCTGCTTGTGAATAATACTGTCCTTTAAAAGAGAGTGATGTCGAGTTCAAGAGGAGGTTCAATATTCGGAATAGCAAAGGTGGGGATTAATAATGGTTAAATGTCTTGCCCGGTGCCCAACATATTTATATCAACAGCCAACCCTCCATTTGTGGCATCTCTAATAGTTCAAGCAGGACACATGTATAGTCAGGAGAAGATTACTCAGTTGGATTTTGCAGCAAGGAGTCATCATGGACCTCTTTTGTTGTGGCAAGTTGTATTCGTGTGGATCCTGTGGCTTTTGGTAGCCAGCTAAACATACCTCAATTTGTTTCCCCTGGCAGAAGTCGAAGCTTTGGCTTGAACGATAACATATGACGGCCGGCAAATTTATCTTTATCGAGTGCTTGCTCCTATTTATAGCTTTTCTGCCGTTTGACATACCATTGTAGGAACTTTGGAAAAGTTGGCTTAAATGCATCTTGATGATGCCATATCGTGGGGAATATATTATTAGATTGAACATGGTTCAGATGATGCCCTTGAATATATAGCTGAAATCTCTAACTTCAGTGCTGGAGCTTAATTTTCGAGAATTCTCATGATTATTCTGTGCTTGCAGATGGGACCCATGGAGGAGAGAATTGACCTTGATTCTGAAGAGGAAATCCCTTTTACTTCATCTCCAAATGGCAGCAAAGTTCACCCATTAGATTTTGAGAAAGTCCGTTTAACATCACACAGAGGTTTTGCGAACTCATGGATTCACAAGCAATCAAGGATCAGCCCACTCAGAAGCATCTATATTGTGTTGATGACAGCAAAGATAAATGTATTGCTACCTTTTGGCCCATTGGCCATACTGCTACATTACCTCACCAGAAATCATGTAAGCAGAGCTCTGACCATCTTTACTTTGTCCTAAACTTCTGATGCTCGTTTATAGATGCCTCTTATCTTTTTTGAAAACAAAACGCGCTTCCCAGTAAAATCCAAGATGATCTCGGTCTTGAAATTGAATCTCAAGTTACTTCATTTGATGTAGGTTCTGGTCTTCTTCTTAAGTATGCTAGGCATCACACCTCTTGCAGAGCGGTTGGGCTATGCAACTGAGTAAGGATCACTAATTACATGAAGTAGTAAATAGCATTGAATGGCTCTTTTGCCACTCTTAGCTTTTGGTGATGCTTATAAGCCGTTCACTGTCATTTTTGCAGGCAGCTTGCATTCTACACGGGACCTACAAGTACTAGAGCTGTCTTTATCGCTTGTTACAGTACTTTTGTGATATTTCCATCTAAAAGCTGTGTGTTTCGGAATTGATCCGGGTGTATATTAGGTTGTCAATTGTTGGTGCTGTAAAATATATAGACTGCCTTTGGGTCTTATTGTAGTTTGATGAACCATTTCTTTGATTGTCACACACTTATGCGTGTGTAATACATATACTTGCATATTTTGCATATATTTAGTAATACTTAAATGTGAATGTAAAGATAAGGATATAGAAAGTATATCTGATAATGAGCCATTGAACATTTTTGATGAAGAGTGATAATATGCGTGACTTCAGACCGTGATATTTTGGCATTTATGTAAGCTGTAGTGTGATTGACCTCCATCCTTTTTCTAGATCTTTATGAGAACTATTGCAATTTTGCAGTTGGAGGTCTTCTGAATGCCACATTTGGAAATGCCACGGAATTGATTATATCAATTTATGCATTGAAGAATGGAATGATAAGGATCGTTCAACAATCATTGCTCGGCTCTATTTTATCTAACATGCTTTTAGTACTTGGATGTTCCTTCTTCACTGGTGGGATTGTACACTATAATAAGGTTCAAGAGTTCAATCAGGTAGATCTCAGGTGCTGCTCTGTTTTTCTATGTCAAAGTTGAGAATAGATGCCTTGTTGGTTTGATGCTCCAAGTTTGAAGTTAAGGGGATTACCTTTGCAACAGGCTACTGCCTCGGTGAACTCTGGATTGCTCTTGATGGCAGTAATGGGAATAATGTTTCCAGCTGTTCTTCACTTCACGCACACTGAGGTTCACGCTGGAAAGTCAGAGCTTGCTCTGTCAAGGTTTAGCAGCTGCATCATGCTCGTTGCATATGCAAGCTATATCTTTTTCCAGCTAAAACATCAATCCAGTTTACCCAACCCCAATCGCGATGTTGATGAGGTCAGTCTCTTTTCTAATCTTTCAGGATAATTCGGCATGTACTTGACTGTTACGGTTTTTGTAGTGTTATTAACTTAAATCACTTTCTACTGAACTTTCAAGTGAAAGAGAACCTAATTGTCATTATTCCTTGCCTTTGTGACAGGAAGGAGTCACTGAAGAAGGTTCTGAGGAAGAAGAGAGTGCTGAAATAACCCAGTGGGAAGCAATTGGTTGGCTAGCTGTTTTGACCCTCTCGGTGTCTGTATTGTCTGGCTACCTAGTAGATGCAATAGAGGTATCGTCTTTGATGGGCCTCTAATGCTACTCGCACTTATCGTGTCATCTCATTTATTTTGTGGAGGAGGTGGATTATCTTTATATCTGGGGCAGTAGGATATAGGTCATCACTCAATCTGACGCTAAGGATTAAATCATTGCATAGACTAGTCTAGGAGGGAGGGCAGAGCTCACAAAGCTGTCTAGCTATTTTTGCAGTGCTAGAAGGCAAGTTTAGCAAAACTTAACCCCTGGATTAGCATTTTGTCTTTGCATTTGATTTTAGCCCGAGCTCTCACAGACTCATTTGGTGCTCATTGGACCAGAGGAAGTCATTGACCACAATCATGTGGAGTTTGGTGTGATGTTTTCATTTGCCAGAAGATTCATTCATCAATTTGAAAGCCTTTCTTCCTCTTTCCAGGGAGCATCTGATGCATTGAACATTCCTGTTGCATTCATCAGTGTCATCCTTCTTCCAATTGTGGGAAATGCGGCAGAGCATGCAAGCGCTATAATGTTTGCAGTGAAGGATAAGCTTGTAAGTTTGCTTGAAAAATGTTTGTTTTATTTTATTTTATTTTGCTGCCTTTTGATTCCACCTGCTAACTTTTTACAGGACATTACAATTGGAGTGGCAATTGGATCATCTACGCAAATATCAATGTTTATGGTACTTCCTCCATAGTAATATATATCATAATTCTCATTATTAAACTTCTAAATTTTATATTTGCAGGACTTGCCGCGATCTAATCTTTGTGTCCATGACATCTTTCTTTGTTGATAATTACAGATACCCTTCTGTGTTGTTGTTGGGTGGTTGATGGGGAAATCAATGGACCTGAACTTTCAACTCTTTGAGACTGCCACACTATTCATAGCTGTAATAGTAGTGACATTTATGCTGCAGGTTAGTTATTGAGTTCTCTTGTTTTCTTCTCTCCACTAATGCGGCTATTTTTTGATGAAACCCATTCTCTATTAGCCATTATGTTAGTATAATTTTGTACAACCATCGCTAATTGATCTATAAACTGAAGTGTGACTTTAATCGAGAAAAAGCTGTGACACTCCCTACAACCCTTAGGCTGAGATTTGGCCTAAGTTCAGAGCATTGGGATTGATAAGTGGAAATGAAAACTAAGAGTCTAGAGAGATACACATGCAGGAGCTCCTGTGGTGTTCCTATGTACAATTTCTTGAAGATTGCCAGCTAATCTATTAGTTTAAGCTAACAGATGAAATCGTGACTTAATTTTTAAATGGTCTACTAATATTATCAAATCCTTTTTCGGGGGCATAATTGTGCCATTGACATTTACATGTAAGGCCATACAGCTCGATAATCATGATTTATGACTCCACAAACTTTGCATTCTTTCTTGCAGGAAGGGAAGTCAAATTATCTAAAAGGCTTGATGCTTATCCTGTGCTATCTCATTGTCGCAGCTAGTTTCTTTGTGCATGTGGACCCTTCGACCGGTGAGTATAATGTTTTTTTCATCCCTCGTTCATCAAACAAGATACGTTTTTCTCATTGAATTGGAGTGAAAATGTGGTGCCACACTGAATGCTTCTTTTGGAAATAAATCTGGTGTCCGCGGACATGAGCGCCTGCATAGTTCCTAAAGTATTGGATGTCCTTTCCAACATGTCTTTTAATTTCCACCGCATAGATCTGTGATGCCATCATAATGGTCGTTCTCCATTGCTTCTGTGCAGATGATGACTAATTAACAAAGGATGGCAATGCCCACAACGTAGTTAACAGCTTCCCATGTCCGGCCGCATAACAGCTGCAGTGCTATTCTCCCACCTTCCCACCTCCGATAATTGTGGAGGCATTCGGGGCTGGAAAGGAACTTTGGGCTTTAATACAGTCGAGTGAATCCCGTAATTGAGCGGTCACACGGGGCGAAGTGACACGGCCACTACGGTGCTAGTGCGGAATCGAAAGTTGTAAGCTTGATTTTTTTTTGCGAAATCTGCAGACTTTCAACGAGATGATTATTTAGATGGTGGAAGTGAGTTGGAAGGGACTTTGGCTGCTTTTGTATCGTATCGTCACTGCTGACTGAGTAAGATTGGACAGAGTTGATGAGCCAAGCACAATGGAATGGCATCCGCGTGGGATGGCAATTCGTCTTCTTTGGCCAATTGATTCGAGTCTTGTCTCTCTCTTTCATGGTCGTTCTGGTACGCAACTCAATAATCAAGGGGGAAATACAATGCGTGACGGCATGACTCCCGATTGACAGATTGTTAGAACATGTAAAAACTGATGTTTTGATGCGACACCCATGTGAAGGAGCTCATGTTCTTTCCATGGTTCTTCATCATAATCATGCTAACTTTTCTGATTTTTAAGGTAACGATCTGTAATTAGTGAAGTATAGAAGAAAAATTACTTACTGATTTATCAACATGCACTCGTAATTGTTCGTCAAGATTTATGAGTACTGTTGATATAATCATGGCAAAGTCATCGATTTAGACCCAACTTTATCAGCACCTCATCGATTACTAAAGTTTTCTATTTACATTCGAGTGTTGTTTGAATGATCATCAAATCACTAGCGCTGTCGGTATGAAGCTATTATAAATATTCGACATAGCTATGGTTCTACAATCAATGGTTCATCTGTATTTTTTTTTTCTCAATTTTCTCAATTTGTTAAAATTTATCAGTCTATATGACAGTACGTCCAATACGATGATGGGTTAACGAAATTTAATGACATTTTTTTCACATCGGCACGTGAGAACGTCAGCGAACATGGACGGATGGCACGCGCACGATCGGACAGATCGCAGCGTCCGATCCTAGCCAAGCGCGTCGCTGTCGCACCCATCACCTCCTCGGCTCGGCGTATATCGGCCGACCGATGATTAAATTTTCAGACAAATGGGGGGAGACGGAATTGGCGTCATCATCGTCGTAAGAAGATTTTGGCTGACTTGATTGGTCTCCGATCTGCAAATTTTCCGTTGGCGCAAAATATAAAAAAAGAAGGAAAATGGGAGGGAATCATTTATGGGGCGCACACGCCCAGCTCGCCTATATAGATAGGGGCGGGGGTGGGTGCTCTCCTTTATCTATCTCCATCTCATGGCGGATATTGCAAGTGCTCTTGCCTTCTCGTATTCTCGTTTTCTCTCGGGAACCGTGACACCCTTTGATCTTTTGCATCGTTTTCTGTAGTCAGAATCTCTCCTTTCTTTCCTCTCGACCGAAGAAGTCACTTGGGTTGGGTTGGGTTGGGTTGGGTTGGTGGAGTTGGGAGGTTCTTGGAAAATGGCTGTCGCTATGGCCTCTGCTAGCCTCGCCACGCCCCTCTCCGGTCTTGGCAAGGCATTTGAAGTGTCCAGATCGAGTGTCGCTTCGGTTGCTGGGTTTTCCTCTCCTGGGTTGAAGACTGCGCGTTCTTGCCCTCTTCATGGCCAAAGGTATGGCTTTTTCTGAATTTTCTCTCTCTCTCTCTCTCTGGATTTCTGTTTTGAGCTAGTCTTTCGTTAGGCTTCTGGATTTTGGTTTACTGCCAATGGGTTAGTTTCTCTTCCTGTTCTGGTTTATGTTGTATATGAATTTCGCAATGCTTGAAGAACTCAAGTACTGATCTTGCCAGCGCCATTCTGTCATATTTTGACTACCCGCCTTTTTGGTTTCTTGACTTATGGTGGGTTCTAGTGAGTTCTGCTTTGGTTTGATTCTTCAATCTTTTTTATGTTACAAGATTACGGGCGACTTCATTATTGTGCACTCCACGCTCTAATTCTATCCCAGTAGGAATAGTATTGTGCCATTGATTTCCTATTTTGCTTAGTTCTAGCTCTATCTGCTTTGTCATAGATTGTCGTCTTCAAGGACAGTCATTAGACAAGCATCAACTGCTCCTACTCTGGAGGTATTGACCACATCATGCTGTAAATCAGCGTCGGTGCTTTATTATAGTTGATCAGTATTGTTGCTTTGTTATTGATGGGAAGTTCGATGCTACTGGCAGGATGGAAGTCAGAGTGAAACTGACATTGTTCCAACCCCTAAAGTTATCATAGATCAGGACTCCGACCCAGATGCCACTGTTCTGGAGATCACATTTGGGGATCGCCTAGGAGCTCTCCTTGATACAGTATAGCATCATCGACTGCCTCTTTCTTAGTGGAATGATCATCTATTGGTGATTGCTTAGTCCTGTTTATTCAGGCTCAACTCCATGTTTCGAACATTGAAATTATGTATTTGGCTTGTAGATGAATGCATTAAAGAACCTTGGCCTGAATGTTCTCAAGGCAAATGTATATTTGGATTCTTCAGGAAAGCACAACAAGTTCGCCATAACCAAAGCGTGAGTTCTTGGCAATTTTCTTGGACTGTCGTGTGTTGATCTTCTTTGTTACTTGCATCAGTGTCAACCCCTGCTATCATATAGTTACTGTCTGGCATGTATTACAATGGAAGCCCTCTGTCCATATATCAGGATCTCCTTCAATTTAGTCTGTCTGTGTTCTGCTTCTGCTTATAGCCATTTTATCCACCCGTAATATGGCAATGTTGGTTAGCCATTCTTATATACTATGGTACTTTCAATTAACTTTACTATTTATTCATTGGACGTAGGAAGACTAAAAAGATGAGTTTTTTTTTTTTTTTTTTAATACTTAAGAAAAAATGGAGTTCAAAATTTTCTCTTTCCATGTTCTCTAGTCCATGTCAATTAAAATGTACTTGGATCTAGTTTGATTGCATTTTACAAGGCACCTACTACCTGGAGAGGTGGGAAAATCTTTTAATTCTTGATATAATGCATGTAAATGAAAATTTCGTTTTCATTTAACTTGATTAGAACAATAGTGCTTATTTCCTAGCTCCCATTATCTTGTATTTTTTTTTTCACTTCCCATGAACTGGTTTTGTCTTGAGTTTGCTTGCAGTGATACTGGCAGAAAGGTTGAGGAGCCGGAGTTGCTAGAGGCTATCCGATTAACAGTTATCAATAATCTCATGGAGTATCACCCGGTAACCACCTTTTCTAGTATCTGCTTCTGTTCATCATAACCACATCCTAGCTTAAAATTTATCTTGGGACCTATATTATGAGCTTTTGATAGAGTTCTATTGCTGCTCCAGGAATCAAGTACTCAATTAGCAATGGGAGTGGCATTTGGAGCTGTACCACCAACACAGAAGGCATGTTCAAAAGAGATATCTGCTAGGTTTCGTAGCACTGCATTGAATGTTGTTTTGAATTGATAGAAATTGATCCCTGGCATAATTACACTTAGCGTCAAATGGTCATGGACCTCTGCGCCTTTAACAGGAAGATAAGTCAGAGGTTTTGGGATGACAGAGTTGTGTTCTTCTATCCTTCATTGTATTCTTTTTATGAGTCCAGGAAAACTAATTATACATACTAACTGCTTATCAGATGAAGCTTATGTCACGAGCTTGTAACTGAATCATAAGGATGTCATTTTGTGTTCCTCAGGTTGATGTAGACATCGCCACGCGCATAAATGTTGTCGATGATGGTCCTGATCGAAGGTGGGGTGTCTCCTTTTTCTTTCTTTAACTAGTTGCGTCTCATTTATTTATGCCAAGTTAGGTAATAACTCTTGCAAGTGAGGACATTGGAAATGTCTGTTGACCACTAAAATATGTCTCGTCACAGTTTGCTGTTGGTGGAGACAGCTGATCGTCCTGGTTTACTGGTGGATCTTGTGAGGATCATAACTGACATCAATATTGCTGTGGATTCAGGAGAGTTTGACACTGAGGTTACAATCCAGATCAACACTTAACTTTGATTTCCTCGAGTGATCGTAACAAATGCAAACTCAAAATTTCTTCGGTGTTGTTACCAGGGTTTGCTGGCTAAGGCAAAATTTCATGTCAGCTACAAGAACAAAGCCATCATCAAGCCTCTCCAGCAGGTAAGATGATGCTAATGTAGAGGCTGTGCCCATATTGAAATGCTTTTGAGACTAGTGAATTTTGGTGTCTCATGGACATCTTCACGTGTACGTGTGGCCTAGTGCATGAATGCAGTTAATGTGACTGTGCTTGCTTATTTCTATGTGCTAACGTCTGCATGAGAATGTGTATCTCGAGGTAGGTGTGCATCTGCCTGCGTGCGTGCATGTGTGCGATTTTCACATGAAAATAGTGTTCTAGTTTTCAAAGTTTACTTGAACTGCCAGAGTAGATATGGGTTGATTTGAGTTCCTAAGTGTACAGAAAAAAGGAAGTTGACTTTGAAACCACATACCCTGTTTATTTTGCAGAAAATGAAAAATTTGGAAAATAATTTTTTTAAAAATGATCATTTATATCTTGTAAAATAATTAGTTAATAGAAAATGTTTTTCTTATTAACAATAATTTATGTCTAAATATTATTGTGGATGATGAAAATATTTTTCGTGTGCTCATTTTTTCAAGCGATACAGTGATCATTTTTAGGAAAATAGGTTCTATTTGTTTTGCGAAAAATGATCGCTTGTGTTGTTTGAAAGAATTAGCTAATCAAAATTGTTTTCATTATTATTGATGACAATTATGTCTAAATGTTTTCGTAAATGATATTTTTTTTTTTATTTGTTCATATTTATAAGCAGTATAGAAGATCATTTTTCACGAAATAAAGAAAACCTAAGTATTTTCTTTGTCCCCCTCACATTGTTTTGTTGTCTCGGTTCATGCATGGGGATCTGCTTATTTTGGTGATTTTACAGGTCCTCGCAAATAGTCTGCGGTACTTCTTGAGACGTCCATCGACTGAAGAGGGGAGTTTTTGAGCCATTGTACCGCGTAGTACGAATGGGAGAGTGTAAATCATTGATCATTCTGGTCGACATTTAATATGTGTCCACCATTTGTTACATTCTACAGTCTACTCAATCATCAGTATGATATGTCTGCAGAGTGTTAAACTAAAAATGTAGAGGGATAAGCTTCCATTGAACTGCTACAGCAGTGAACTGTAACTTTATGTATCGAACTGTTCCTGAATGAATGCTGTTGTACACTAGGTCCATACCCTTGGTTTTTATCTGTCGTCAGTTGTATTGGCCTGTAGGCTTGAAATGTGAATATGCCATATCTGATCCTACTTTTCGGAGAAATTATGACGTTTAAGTACATTTCTTGTTCTGACGGCGGAGATAATCCAATATTTTGTGCACGAGAGCAGTATCTTCGTCGCAGGTAGATGATTGGTATCATGCGTTCAAGGTACTCTCACTCTGCTAAATCAAGCTCTAAACTGCAAGCTGTTCTTGATATGTCGAAGAAAGACGGTCATTTAACCCAAGAGGTTGCTCGAGTTGCAAAATGCATACAGCACTTGCCTTTGTGCTCTGTCATTACCTGTTCTGCATTGGATGATTCCGAAATTTAACGAGAATTCATCATAGCGATTGCTCATAGATTATCGTATGCATCTAACTCATATAAGCGGAATACGCATACCTCGAGGAATCAGTGTTATCATAAATGGGAATCCCGACGCTCGTGCGCTAGCTGTTTTGGGAAGTTAGGGACGTTTAGAGTGTTTGTTTTGCCTCCTGTGCAGTTATCCTAGGCATCAAGTGAGATGCACCCATTTAGTGACCAAGATCAAAGTTTGCAAAACGAGAAGGTTTGTTAGGGAAAAAAGGAAGGGGGATGTGTCCTTGTTCAGCAGTTGTGGTCTAGATGCTTTCCAGGTTCGCCAAAAAAATAAAAATGAAGACGCACTTTATCTTTCATCACGATATTGCCAAATATGGTTCACATCATTACAAATGTTAATGCCACTAGCTGCCCCAAGGATATGGGGGCAACGGTCCATACGTACATGATTGAAGGAGTATGGGCAAACATCCCTATGTTATCTCACGAAACTGCATTTTCGACCATAAAAATGATGACTCAAAACGCAGATAGGAACCCCGCCAAAGCCAACAACCTTCCTTGGGAAGAGAGAAATGGATAAACCCCATGACCCATTTACCCATTTCTTCATCCTTTATATATCAACTAATGATTTCTCTGGGAATTCCATCCTTCTGCATTGAAAGAGATTCAGAAATGGCAGGGACATTCTCCAGAGGAGCACAAACCATGAATTCCGTGTTCTTCAAGCAAGTCTCTCAGTCTCTACTCATTTTACAAACTTTCTGCGCATGTTGACAGCTTTGATCTTCTTCAGCCAATAGACCCTTTTCTGAATGAGCTCAATCTGAAGGACAGTAAAGCTTTCTTTTCACTAGGTGTTCCTCCTCTCCTGTTGTTGACGATAACATTTCAAAATGGCAGGCCCGTGCTCCGGAAAGCCTACCACAGGAAGAGTTCAGCCGACACGATGCGGGACACGGTGAAGCTGGAACGTGAAGAAGTGAAGACCAAAAGCCACGCCGGGAGCAGCGATGGGGGATGCTGGGTTCCGCATGAGCAGACCGGCATATACTGTCCCAAGGGCCAAGAGAAGGTGATCGACGATGTCCCTCCTGGCGCGGTGAAGGATCTTGGCATCAACTGGATTTCCCACAATGGGGAAGATCTGATTTAGCAGGAATGACACCCTCGTCACGCTTTAATAGTTACATAAATAGACTCGAGATTGTCGTCATGGACTACATCCTTCATCCTTTCTTTCACCTCGCTTTGATCATGAATGCAACTTAAAAAATAATTCAACTACTTTCATGTCATGGATCGAAGCCTCTTTCTCCGACTTATTCCTTAGTCAAGTTTTCACATTCTTCGAGCTTTCGAACGCGTGGCATTGCGCTATCCATCATTACTAAGTTGAATGGACTTTGGCCGTGGTTCAATCTTAATAGAGAAGATGAATTGGCGTTCATTACAATTACAGATTTACCAACACTTTGGACAACGAATGTCGCGTCTGCAATATCATTTCATCCTAGGTGTGGTGGGGTTGCTGGTGATCGTTCTCTCTGCCATAAGCAAGAATGGCCAAGAAGCTTCCGATGGAGTTTTGCTACGTCTGATGCACTGTTTCATTTGCTTGCGTGGTTGATCAGACAACGTCTTGTTTGCATTATCCAGCTCTCTGCTGACTTTTTCAAAGTTTGATACTCGTTGAGCTCTTCACTTCCTAGTAAATTTACATTATATCCAGCGAAATCCAAGCTCATTATTTTGTATTCTAACTTCACATTTCAAAAGCTAACGTCATCTTAATAAGATTGTTCCACGAAAATTTGCCATCATATATTGTCAATATATTCTTTAGGTTAGAAATCTATACGGCAAGAAATGTATTCTCTTTAGTTTGATTAATTGATTAATGTCAATATATTCTTGACATTTTTTGACATTTTTCTTTCTTAACAGAACGAGCTCTTCCATCTAATGTTTATTCACCTCTCATTAATGGCGCAAAATCAAAATAAGGGCGCGTTTGGTAACGATTATGGTCCGGGAGTAGATTCGATTAGAAATGATTTTTTTTATTACGTTCTCGAAGCAGATTTTAAGTATTTTAAGTCGTTTGAGGTGCAAATGATAACACTTCTTGGCTGGGGAAGAGTTTTTTTTTTTAGAAATTTATTTTCTATTCCTATTAGGAAACAATTTCTGAGTAAAAAAAACGCGTTTGGTAACTATATAAAATTTCTACTCTTGAAATAGAAAAATAATATAAATGCGTTTGGTAACGCAATAGTTTTTTTTGTATTTATTCATTTTTTATTCTTACTTACGGATCGCCGCCGCTGTAAGCCCATCGGCCGTGGGAAGGGGTGGCTAATGGGCTTGCGGCGGCAGTTGGCGGTGACGGTCAATGGCCGGCAATCGTGCGGTGATGGGCGTGATGGGCGGTGGTGGAGACGGCGGTGGTGGCCGATCCGATGGCGACCGACGGCGGCGTCTGGCGATCCGATGGCGGTTGACGGTGGCGTGGCAAGAAAGAGAAATAAAATAGAAAATTAGCTTATTTCTAGAAATTGTTCCCGGGAGCAAGAAGTAACTTTTTTTTGCTTATCGTTTCTGTTCCAAATCTATTTCCGTGAATAGAAAAACAACTTGGTATTACTAAATGGGTTTTGTTTTTTTTTTTGTTTTGGGAAACAAAAAACAAAAATTCTAAGAAATAGAAACGTTGGTATGCAAAGTGCTTTGATAACTATCCAAAATTTCGATTCGAAATAGAATTACATTTGAGTACCGTCTTCATTGATTCTGTTTCAAATCAATTTCTTTTAATTTTTAAAAATTTTTTTTTTAAAACTTTTTTTCCTTTTCTTTTTTCCTTTTTCTCCTATTCTTCTTTTTCTTCTTCTTATGGCCGGTCGCCGGACCGACGACAAGCTAGATAAGGGCGCCGACCTCATCGGAGTGTCGCCGGCCCTTGTCGCCGAGCCTTGCGGGTGGCCAAGCGAGCCTCGCCGGGGCTGGGTGAGGCCAGCTTGGCCACTAGCGGGGCTAGGCATTGCGAGGCTTGGCTAGCCCCGGCGAGGCTCACCTAGCCCCTAGCGAGGCTCACCTGGCCAGGCAAGCTCGTCGGACCTCACCCTGGCCTGGCGAGCTCGCTAGACTAGTTGTCGGCAATCAGCGATGACGGGTGGTGGCAAACGGTGGTCGCGGGATGGCGGTCAATGAAAAAGAATAAGAGTTGGTTTTGATTCTCGATTTAATTTTTTAATTTTTTTTTATGATTTGGGAACCACCGTACAGTCGGTAGCCGACAACTTAAACCCGGGACGAATCAAGCCCACCCACTTGACCCGGCCGCGAGTGAGTTGCACAGTGGGGACGAGGGGTTTCGAACCCCTCCCCTTCCAGATGAGGGGGTAGAGCTCGAACCAGCTCAGCCGCCGCGGGGTGGGTTGATTCTCAAATTTGTTTATGGAACAAGAATTGATTTTTATTTTATTTATTCTTGATTCTAGTCCAAATCTGTTCTCGAGAATAAATTTGTTCTTAAGAAATTTTTTTTTATCAAATGCGATTCTGTTCCAGAACTATTTCTGAGAACAAAAAATCAGAATTGGGTACTATTAGACACATTGCCAAATAGTCACTAAGTCAACCTTTGAAATCGAATCAATTTATTTTAGAGTTATGATAAAGGGTAATTACACAACAAAGTATTAGAAAGTTTTCTTTATTGCGCAGCTGAGTGCCTAAATTCATTTAATCAAATTATATGCCCAAACTATTCTAACTTTCAAATAAAGGGGGAAAAAGAAAAGAAAAGAAAAGAAAAAGAAAAAGAGAAACCAGAGCAGAACCTGTGGCGCCAAATCCACCGAAACTTAACGATAAAAGGCGGCGGCGGCGGTTGATCCAACGTCCCCGCCCGCTTCTCAGCTCAGCTCAGCCGCCACCGGAAATGGCGCTCTGCCACCTCCTCGTCATCAGACCATCCTTCTTCGGTTCTCCGATCAAGGCTCCACCGCCGCCGCCGTCATTCGCCCTCTCTTGCTCCAAGTCTTCTTCTCCGCCGCCGCGGAGCATCGACAACGGCGACAACTCCGGCGGGCCGAAGCCCAAGAGGCTGTCGGAGCAGTCGTCCTGGGAGGCCAAGGACGCGGAGGGCAGGGATTACCTCTACCGCCTCGGGCAGGAGGCCGACAACATGAACATCGCCGTCGGGGCGAGGGCCGGCGTCGTCGACGACGTCTTCGCCGGCGACTTTCTCGGCAAAGACTGTACGTTTCGCTTTCCCCTTTCAATTTTGCTCCAGATGGGATTTACAGATGCAACACGTTTGTCGAGTTCGTCGAAACTAGAGATCTGTCGGTGAAGCGGGTTGTCATTTTTTTTTCCTTTTCAGTGTCGGATTAAGATTGCTCTACGTCGATCGGGTAAATTAGATATTTTTAACAGGTGAAGAGAATTTGGAGGGTAGGATTATGGATTGCACGGCCAATAATTTTACACGAAAAGATCACATTCAGAGGATTCTTGGAGAAGACAGTCTGTGATCCGTGGGTGATAAGTGAAGTTGATAAGAAAGTGTCACGTAGCGAGCTAGTCGTAGCTGAATTTTGGTCCTCTTCCCAAGTGTAATAATCAGTTGATCGATTTGTCATTGGTTGTTGCAGCCGACATTGTGTTCGATTACCGGCAGAAGGTCACGAGGTCATTTGACTACCTTCAAGGAGATTATTATATCGCTCCTTTATTCATGGTAAATTATATCCCCCAACCGTCAGTTATTTTTCTCTCTGATAAAGTTTAATTGATTTACTTACAATATTTCCTGAGTTCACTGTTGTCAATGTCAAGGCTTGTGCTGTTGTGTAGCTCCTTTGCATGCTACTTGCTAAATGTTTCAGCCAATGCTAGTTGCTATTTTAGTTCATTCATGGGTCTTATGATACTAGTACTGTAGTGTAACTTCTCATTGATAAGGCTGTGTGGAGAGGCATTTGAGATATTCGTGTATTTGGACTTGCATTTTCTGGGGCTACTGCATTATGACCATTTATTTAAGCCAAAGCCTATCAATGGTTTCTCAACTTGCTGTCTTGCTATTAAATATGGAAAGCAGGTCGTTCAAGTTATGTTTTCCTTCTTGTCTTCCTTTCTCCAAATTGTATATCCCATTCTTGAATATATGACATATTTTGCCTTTTTTTCACAGGATAAAGTTGGTAAGTTCCATGAAACTTGACTTTGTGCTGTAAGAACAACACGTGGAAATGAATTCCCCTGGTGACCATCCTGTCCTTTATTTTAATTGTCTGTTTGCGATGTAGTAAACAGGAACAATGCTTCTTTAACCTGGATAAAAATTATTAATTCTAATTGACATTCTAGTGTTCCTCTTTCTTGTCTTCCTTTCTATCTTCTTCATGCAAGTTCTGCTGGTATTGCAGTGTGTCACATTGTCAAGAACTACATTGCCCATCTTCTCAATGCAAAAGTTCCCCTGATCCTCGGTATGTACAGTTACAAATGAATGATTTGATCACCACATTAATCTAATTTTATTCATTTATCAATTTCTCTGTAATCAAATTTTTGTACAAAAATGTCATTGTTCCTGATGTAGAAATGAAAAACGGTGTGTTAGTGAATAATGATTCTTTTTCAGATGATATAGAAGCGGACCTTCTGACGGCGGGTAAATTGACTTCCATTCTCCATTTTTCTAAGCATCATAATACTACTTCCCAGGTATTTGGGGAGGAAAAGGTCAAGGAAAATCATTCCAGACAGAACTTATATTTCAGGCAATGGGAGTTGAGCCCATTATCATGTCTGCTGGGGAACTAGAATCAGAAAGAGCTGGTGGGATTGTTTCTTCCATCCTTTAGTATTCTAGCATGCAAATTGGGACTGTTAATTCTTGTTGTTCCTTTGATGATTTCTCAAGCTTTGCTTTTTCTATGGCTTCATGTGGATGTTGACTGAACAGGAGAACCGGGAAAATTGATACGTGAACGCTATAGAGCAGCTTCTCAAGTGGTTCAGAACAAAGTTAGAAGCTTTTCCACTTTCGCTATCAATTTATGTATGTGGTGTGACTATTTTTCATGTCTGGAGATTGATGCTTTTCTGCTATTCGTCAATTGTCATTGTCTACCTGTTTTGCAGCATCTTTCAAACTGTTAATGCCATGCTAAATGATTGGTTTATTCATTTATTGATTTTTCTCTGCCTGCTACCTAGTCTATTCCTCACCAACATCCCGTCAGTTTTTATTTACTGCTGCATTTGACTTTCAAAATTCTAACGCCATCCTACTCTGGGATGGCATACTAGCTGGGCTTGGTGAGGACCAGCAAGTGTTGTTCCATACCGCAATCTCACAACATCGTTTCCTACAAAGTATGACACTTTGATTTATGATGACAGCTTAGATAATAATATCATTCCATAAGAGACTTGAAATGGTAGAAGAGTTCTTCCTGCCTGGTTGTACTTAATTGCTCCATACAAATACAATTTGAAGTTCAGGAAATTTACTACAAATCATTAATCCACTATACTGAAATGCAACCTTCTAGTCGGTATTTGATGTTTTTGAAGTTCCATTGCCAGTGTTTGGAAAGCTCTGTGATAAGTTGTCAAGGAAGTCTAACTTGATTTCCTTGGGGGATGCAGGGTAAAATGAGCTGTTTAATGATCAATGACATTGATGCCGGCCTTGGTAGATTTGGTAAGCTACAGTTCATTTAGTCAAGTTCAATTTCAGCTAACCTCTAAGCTTTCTCCTGACTGTCATTTTATAAATCCAAAAAAAAAAAAAAAAAAAACATTAGTCTAGTCTTGGTTCTTTCATATGAACCTCACATGCTGTGCCCTCATCCAGGAAATACTCAAATGACTGTGAATAATCAGATTGTAGTTGGCACACTCATGAATTTGTCGGACAATCCAACAAGAGTAAGCATTGGGCAAGATTGGCGAGAATCAGATGTCACAAAGAGAATCCCTGTTATTTTTACTGGGAATGACTTTTCGACAATATATGCTCCTTTGATTCGTGATGGAAGGATGGAAAAGTTTTACTGGTACATGATTTTTGCAAGCTAGGGTGCAGCTCTTCCTTTAGTTACTTCCAAATATTGGGATGCTAGTGGTGATTGCTTTATCAGTGGGCACATAAGTGATTGTATCTCTTTCATGAATAGGCAGCCTACGCATGAAGATATTGTAAATATTGTTAACAGAATGTATGAGAAGGACGGCATCTCGAGGAAGGAGGTTGTACATGTCGTGGATACCTTTCCTAATCAAGGTAACAATCTTAGAGCATACTATCCTTTCTTGCCATTATTTTTGTCCTTTAGTTTGGTTCATTAAGCTGGTGTCATTGTGACACCATGATATCACCATACTCCTCTCAGATTTCTTATATATTTGTGCAGCATTGGACTTCTATGGAGCTCTTAGGTCCCGGACTTATGATAGGTCGATCTTGAAGGTATAAAAAAAGTTCAAGTCCAATTGAGGAGACTGAACAATCCTATATTGAACTTTGAATTTGATATGATGAAAAAGATGAGCAAGTTCCATTGCTCTTTACCCAGTGCATATCAATTGATTGATGGAGGAACTTTGGTCTATGTGGCAAATATGCTTTGAATTGCTGTTATATTCCAAATAAATCAATCACCAGGACATTCAAAATGTGAATATCGTGTGTGACCTATGTACTGTGCTATGAAGTGGGAAATTCTATTGACAACCTGGCCAGATAGGTTAAGTGGGTCTGGAAGTTGCTATTTTCTTATCTTTTTGAGACATTTAGTGCTCTACGCATGTATAGACTACCTTTGGTTGAATTTCGTGGGGATGATGAGCCTCTTGTACTTAAAATAGCAACGATTTGTTTTCATAGTGATTGGATTATTGAGGTAACTAATATCCGTGGTATATTCTCATACTGGACGGCAGACCCATCACTTGCATAGAGATGTTGGCCGTTGTTTTTAAACAGCCAGTATTCAGCAAACATCAAGTTTTTGTTCATAGTTTCTCATGAGCATGACTAATGCTTAGGCTTGAAGCTAAATACTTCTAAAGGGCAAATTCTTTTTCCACAGTTCTTTTCTAAGAGTCATTAATGTGCTATTTAACTCCTTTTGGGCCACAGTGGGTTGAAGATAATGGTGGGATTGAAGATCTTGGAAAGAAACTCCTAAAATGGAGAAAAGATGAGAAACTTCCAGTGTTTACACCACCGAAGGTAAGAGCTGTTGTTGGTCGTGGTTGCAGTTTACTTCACTAAACTCAAAAGTAATATGTTGTTTAAATGAGTGAATGTTTTAATGGATACAACTTGGTATTCGCAATTGCCTAAATGGGTTTAATTGCATGGTTGAGCAGCAAACATTGGAGGCGTTACTTGAGTCTGGGTATTCTCTTCTCAAAGAGCAGCAGCTGATAATGGAGACTAAACTTTCTAAGGAGTATATGAAGAACATAGATGATTAGTAGATAAGCAGCAATTGCAATTTCCATGCATCTCATTCATTTCTAGGCCTTGAGAAAGTTCCTGTCCTAACAAGTATTCTTGCATTTGTCAATGAAGTTCATTGTTATTGCTAATAGCCTCAATACAAGCATCTGATATTGCAAACATTGTACCAGAAAATCTGATTGAATCAGAAGCTCTGGTAATGATGATGTTATTAATGGAAATATTAGATAAGCGCTTGCTTATGAAAGCAAGAGGCCTTATGGTTTTGATCTTACCACTCGAGTGTACATCTTTCTCAACAGTGATAGTTTGGAAGGGTAGTCAGAGCTGTACGATACTTTGCAGAATTTCGGTCCATTAGGATCTGGTGTTTATAGTGTCTTCCCTCATCGTTTAAAATGGTTTCCCTTTTCTTCTCAGTATGCTCACTTTGTTGGTGCAACAATTATATGCCAAAATACAAGCGACTGCTGCAGAAATCCACCTGCATAGTCATATTTTTAGGTGTGCCTGCGTGGGCTGCACACGCATCTGTCATTTTACTATTATCGTTTCGTTTAATGTTCCACTTCTTTTTCTTCTTGATGTATCATTCCTCGTTAATTTTATGTGCAGGGAAATGAAAAAAAATGGGGTTAAACCTTTAAAAACTTCATTTGACGTAATGATTTGAGTGGGCGGTCTCAGCAAAGAAAGATTCTTTGGGGAACTGCTGAAGGTTGACCACTCAATTAATCTAATCATAACCGAAATTGAAGAGTACTTAAGAATAAGGAAAAGCCTCTTTCTCTGTCACTTGCAGGATACAAGATCTCTATCCACTTCTCATGAGCTGTGACTACTGACTGTTGGATCACTGGTTGGCTTAGAGATAAAAAGTGGGGGGAAAGAATAGCATTACGTGATCGGATGCCAAAATAAGAAGGAAAGAGGGAGCACTAATGACGGTTCTTGTCTTGTTCTTTTTACTTTAGTTGGAATTGGATTAAATAGTGAGTAGGGTGCTTGTTGGAAGATTCTGGTTGACAGAAAAAAGAGGGGGAGGTGCTCGCGTGAATTTGATTCCAGTAACCGAGGCCATCAAAATGGGGATAGTGGGCGTGGATCGATGTTGTTCTCTTCTGACCTCTAAATGAAGTGACCGGTCAAAATGGCATATCTTCTTAACACACCTCTAATATCCACTGGTCTTTACTTTGGGGTTGGTGGAATTTGCTTTCCATTATTCTAAGTGGTCATCCAACCTTTAAGGCTATTCTAAACTTGACAATTGTGGTCGTGGGAGGGAGAGAGAGAGAGAGAGAGATGAATTGGGGGATGATGTCTCGTCTGAACTAATTTCCACAACTATCTGTCTTCCATCTCTTATCTCTATCTCTATCTCAAGCAGCAGTTATATGGCGAAACTAGAATCCCCCTTGCCAATTCCTCAAATAAAAAATATCAGTCGGGTTGATGATGTAATGGAAACGCTTGTATGTTCTTCAGGAATATTCAGACATAGTTTCTTTTGCTTCGAATTCATTATTAGGGCTAATTATGGGGAGTTTATATGCAGACGTGAGACTCGGATTATGCTGATCAAAGAAATGGGCCTAACAGACCCTCGCATTCAGACACAAAAGAAATGCACACAGGCTTCTGGAATGTGATGATTATGCCGTTGGATAGAGGCACGAAGGTTTGAAAAAAGTTCACTAAGCCCCCACCAACCCACCACCACCTAACCTATCTTCCTTCCCAACCATTGAGAAGCTCTTTCGCCTTTTTCCTAAGTCACACCGTTTCACATTCCACGATACGTCCCTTTCCTGTTTTGAAAAACATTGAAAACCAAGCACCTTGCGGTCCACACCGTGTCATCTGATTCAGTGCCCTGTTGGGTTTAATCACTCCACCGCCCCACCTTTCATGTGCCCCAAGCTTCTGAAGCCCTACTAGCTTTGCCAACACCAAATCAAGAACTTTCCAACGCTCCTGAGAGAACAAGCACCTGCTCTTTTGGACTTTCGAGATCTTCCCTCTTTCAACTTTTTAACTCTAGTTCTTCTTTATCCTGTAACTTTAATTTCAGATGTATTCTGTCCCAAGATAACGGTTACAAATGTATGGTACCAAAGCAGACAAAGCGGGGAAAGATGGGGGTAAGGTCAACACTCAAAAAGAAAGTAAAGCATGCTAGATGACTGCATCACGCCACCCATTTAATTGGTTCGCATGATTTTGTTTTTTTTTTTTTTTTTTTGTTTTTCTTTCTTTTAATCTCAATGAAAGGAAAATCTCTGTTTATTCAACTAATCTTCTTTTGTTGCTTTCCAAACCATTCCTTGGACCCGGCTGTTGCCGACACTGCATCTAACACCTTACGTATAAACTAATAGTGAGAAAATTTGAGTATTTTGTCGCCCGAATTTTAAAGTAAGGAGCCGAACTGCCCTTTACTGAGCATCTAGCTGCACTTTCCATAGAATACAAAGGCCTGATTTGTGCTCTCATCAATAATTTTGACTTTAATTAACCCTGAAGACATTAGAAAGGAAAAAGGAAGTCTAAACAGGAAGTTGTCCACATCCATTGTTCCACGCGTGGCTTCTCAATTTGAAATTTTTTGGGAGGAAGCTGCATCAACAAGACAAGTTGTGATGATTCGATTTGATTAAGTTTGGAATCGCTTGACTTGTTTTAATTATCACACAATCAGTTAACTTGTGTTTTAGTATAGAGTTGAACATAGACGAGAGGCCTCGATTAGTCCTTCATTGGTAGAATGTGCAACCAATATAGACCTTCGATTCATAGCAAAACGAGTTGTCGGTATTCACTTATTTCTTGATCAATCGTTCAAATAATTCTTGACATTGCAAACATTTGAGCTTGAAATAAAAAACATAATGCTTTCAACTATGTTTGTACAGTTAGTTCTATATTCATCCATATTAAGGAGCAATCACAAAATTTACTTGTGCCCCCACATACTCCGTGAATTTATCTCAATCAAGCCAAAACTGATTAAGGTATGAGGAGATCAATGTGGAATTGAATCAAGTAATCAAACGAACCATACCAAAGAGTTAAAAGGGCAAACAAAATTGTTATCAAACTTGTTTATGATCAAAGTCCATATAACAACCCTAGACAATAGATGCAGTTCAATGGCCCGAAGAACATTCCGGTTTCGGTTATGACTTATCTTAAAGTTTCATCTAGTAATTTATAGTGCGTTTATTAATGAAAAATGAATAATTTGAAAAATAATATCCAAAAATAAGCATTTGTATCGTTTATAAAATTGAATGAAAATATTTAAATATGAATTGTTATGGATAATGAAACATTTTTCATTTACTAACTATTCCAAGTAATACAAGCTTTTACTTTTAAGAATTTATATTTTAAATCATTCATTTTCGCAAAATAAACGTGGTATTGACTTGGTCTTAAACTTCATCGAGACAAATATAGAGAGTCGGAAGATGAGGGTACTTGTTGGGAAAATCGAGAATAAAGGGGCTCAAATGAGATAGAGCAAAAAAATCCGAGGCTCATATTGAAAGATATGGAGATGACATGTCTCCGTTGAAGAAAATTCGGTTATAACAGGAGCGCGAGGCTAGCCCCCCTAAGAAAGTGATAGGCAATATCCCTCTCTCTCTCTCTCTAGATGCCAAGTTCTTTTTAGCTTACTGCCTTGCTTTCTTGCTGATAGAGTTTATATATATATATATATATATTCAGAGGGTGATGGAGTGTCTCCCCAGGTTCTATTTTAGCTGAGAGAGGGAGAGAGAGAGGGAGAGAGAGAGAGAGAGAGAAGGAGAGGGGGAGAGCATGTCTTTTGGAAGGATGAAGAGAACAGTGGGTGGCAGCTGATGAGCTGAAACTGTGGGATTGATGGTGTTGTGGTGGAGATCAATATAAAGAGGAGAAGGAGAAGGCAGAAAGGTGGATGGAGTGGTGGAACAAGCTCCTCTCTCCTGTCCGAAGAGCTTGGCTCGCTCTTTCTCTCGCCTCAAGCCTCGCCATCACCGTGAGTCCTCTCTCTCTCTCTCTCTCCCCACCTCTGTAGTTTCAGTGGGGTGATATGATCACGGACAAGTTGAATACAAGCTTCAGATCTTGACGTCTGTTCTTCTGGTTTCATTTGCTGCTCGGTCTTTTAACTCTGTAAAATTTGAAGAAAGAAAAAGAGAAAAGAGATTTTAATCATTTACTTCTTCACAAAGTAAAGATCGCTTCATATTTCCCTTTTCTTTTTATGTATATTCTGTCCTGGAAATAATTATTGGTGGTCTAGAAAGACTTTCATGTTGACTTAACATAGGGTAAGCAGCTTCTATTATTAACTTTCTTTTTTTGTCAAGACTTCTGTCAATAACTTCAAACCCCACATTGTAGAAAAAGGACCTTGTTGCGTCAAAAATCAAAATGCCACCAAGCTGAACTCAAAAGTATCATCTGTCTATTACTGTTGATCCCTGGAATTAGACTTACAAACTCGGTTGTTTCGGTTAAGTTTCATGTTGTGTCAATGAGACTCTTGCAATGACCATTTATGTCTACTTTCTATATCTGTGCTTCAGTGGTATTTGACTGAATCCCTGGAAATTACTACTGATCTGTGAGCGAAAATCACCAGTATCTTTATCCTTCACTGGTATTTATTTAAAAAAAAAAAATAGGTTATGGTAATTTTTTCAAAATTCTTAGTAATTCCATGTCAGCAGCTTCCATTAGTTTCGGACTCGTTAGCAAATTGTGGGTTTGTAGAATCCTTCCCAAATCCTTGGAACATATACGAAAGAAGAAGATGAAGGAACGTAGCTTGATTGCACCGAAAGGGATGGATTCCGAGATGAGCATCGGCATAATTCCTAGACCAGCTGCTATTCCCAGATTTTTCCCTGTTCACTTTTTCAGAGAATATATATTGTGCATCAGGACCAATCTTTTGTTACGATCCATTAACAACGCACTGAATAAATGCGGACAAAGTTGTCTGTCGATACAAGGAAAAGTTGTAGTCTTTTTTCTTGGTCACTCGAAAGTTTTGCTCTTTCTGACTTTAAGTTCAAGAACATAAGGAGATTTTCTTCTTCTGCTCCAAATCAGGTGATGGACTTTTGAAGCTTCACCATGACATTCAGACATGTGAGTACGAGGACGTGCAGGTCATGTGGGAAATGCTACAAAGATCGGAGCTGGAGCAGATTGCAAATAAGTCCAAAGGCAAGCAACGCCCTTTCTGGAGAGTCTTTGTATGGTCTAGCCACAGCTCATTGGTAACATTATCTGCAGATCATGCTTAACAGGCACGAAACTTCATCTATCACAAAGTTTCGGCATGGCAGCATCACCATTTGACAGAGGACAGAGAATTGAGACATGCGTACTCTGTATCTATAGATTAGTTTTGTAAATGTATGTGAAAGAGAGAAAGTTCTGTAGATATGTCGCATTGTAATAACTCCACATTCAACTTGATCGACATCGACACACAATGGGAAGTGGCTTGTTACAAACTCCCTTCTTTTAGTGCCATGTACTGAAAATAACAGAACAGAAGCAACAGCAAGGGCGTGCAGACAACTAGCTTACCATCACTGGCACTGCTTCAAGTCATCTTAAATGTTTCGATTTTCTTTGCAACAATCAGCATTAATGCTCCCGTTCAGCAATCTGTCATTTTGACTTGACCGGATAAGAAAGAAATACATAAAAGTAAAGATCACACAGGTATAATATGCAATTAAGGCAGGCTTGCTTGTGGAAAGTTTTCATTAGAAGTTTTGAAGCCAATACTTCCGTCTGAAGTTATATATGATCCTTAAGTCTAATGCAGTGTAGCCTGCAATGGTACTGGAGCATTTCCAAAGAACAGCTGCAAGCTGAAACAGTGCCATAAATGGGCCAAAGGTTCGGCAGATAACAGAGACTCGAGAAAGCTGCATACCTGTGTACATATGCGGACGACCATGCCTAAAATATGACCATTTCTGAGAGTAACAAAAAAGAAAAACACCACAGCAAAACCAGCAGACAAAACAAAAACGCTCTGCAGTATAAAACTCGTGGCCAATTTATGTGGGCCGGCTACTAATATATAAATATACACGCACCAAATTCTTTCCAATTCAATGAGCTTTATTGCGGCTTTTGTGAAGTTTTACGCCATTTGGACTTGCCAAGTCAAAAGGTCTAAGCTTCAGAATTTTTTGTTTCTTTTTTCTTACCTTTCACTCCCAAAAAAGTCAGTTTATACTAGAGAGAAGACATCAGCTTTGCTGCTTCGACTTGTAGCTGACAAAGATAGTATTGACAATATATGTACTTCTTTTGATATAAAATACATACCATTATTGCGCGTGGCTGTTGAGAGAGAGAGAGAGAGAGAGAGAGAGAGAAAGGGATATTTGTAATATCAACAGCAAATCAAACCATAATCAGGAGGAGAGTACAGCATAATCTCCTTCTAAAATCAAGAAGAGAAAATGACACCACCCAGTCAATTTACTATGTTAAATATGTATCAATGCATTCCCACATAAATCCTGCACAGATTTTTGTATACTCCAAGTACTTCCTCCCTTGAAACTTAACAATTGCTTTTGATAATTCACTGGACTTGGGTATGTTCAATCCGCATGTCACCTGTTCTCAAACTTTTAGTTTGATTGCAATCATTGGAGATTGTTGAGATCCGTGTTAAAATTCAGCTTCGAATAGTTTACAGCATTCATTTTCTAACCCCAGTCTTTTGGTCCTTTCTAGTTTATGCACATTGATCGATTGTATTCTTAAACAATTAGGAAGTAGATAAGCAATTGCCAATATTGCTAGCAGTCACTCTAAGACTGACATGGATTTTCACATTCACCATGAAATATTAGAGACGCCATTAGGCAATATAATAAACACATGGCAACGACCAAAGAGATGTTGAATTAGCGGTAGCAGTTTTTACAGGAATCCAATAACTAAGATGAAGAATCATTAGGAAAAAACATGTAATTCAGAACATTTAATAACGATACCTGTAACAGCTGACTACATCACTTTGAAATGTAAAAAAGGCAAGCAACTAAGCTCCATATTTACGGCAGGAGACAGCAGTGATCTTCTAATGTTTCTTCCTTACATGTCCTACCACGTTTTCAAAGCCAGATACCAAGTCATTGTGACAAGCAGTCCTACACCTCCTGCACGGCCAACACCATAATCTCTAGGGGCGCCAGATTTGTTTCCTCCCGGTGCATCTGCTGCTGGATCATCCGCCGCAGGGCCATTGGCACCTGCAGGCCCGTCGGCACCGGCACCTGCGGGGCCATTGGCAACACCACCTGCGGGCATGGGAGGTGAACCAACCGGAGCCTCTGTTGCTGGAGCATTGGCACTTGTTGGTGAACCTCCAGCAGCTGCATCCGATGGTGAGGCAGCTGGTGGGGTTGCTCCACTCCCGTTAGATGGGGGAGTCGCTGCTGCAGCCGGAGTTGGTGCCTTTCCAGACTTTGGTGGTGCAGCACCAGGAGACATTGTTGGACTTGAAGCGGGCACGGGGGATTTACCTGGGCTAGGACTTGCTGGTGCTGGGGATGGTGGTGAGGAAGTTGAGTTTGAGCCAGAACTAGAATTAGTTTTCCCTATATTAGGAGGCACTATTGCACTGCTTATTTGTAAGACAGATATATTGAATGGTTGAGATGTGACAGATTTCACTAAGTTAGCATGAACGCTTGATCCTTGCACGGCCGACCCAAATGCAATCCCACCGCTGCTCGAACTGGTCACATTGAGAAAACCCTGTAGGCCAACAGCCCGTCCACTTGCCTGTAAAAGCGTGGTGAGAATTGCTGTTTTATTCGGTAATTGTTGAAGTTTCTGCGGATCATAATAGTCGAGCACCACAAGGAGACTCAAGATGTCTTTGACAGTTTCCGCCGGGTTCCCCGACAATGCGGACATGCCGCTGTTGTCCACCGCCAGGACGGTAATGGATTGTCGTGCATTGATCGCACTGGCAACCTGAGATAGCGTGAGGTCATTGTTGAAGGTGCTGAATTCGGGGTATTTGCTTAAGATATTGGTGATGTTAAAGGCAGTTGCAGAAGATGGGAGAAGGAAAAATAGGAAGAGCAAAGAATGCAAGGAGTTGAGAGACATGTTTAAAAGTCGCTGTAAAGGGAAGGAGATAAAGCATGGCGATGTGCAGGCGAGCTTTATATCGGAATTGGTGGATTCAAGACGAGATCCTTAGTCCTTTATGCCGAACATGAAGGAAGTTTGTCCGGATTAAAATGAGCAGATATGGAGATTATTTAGGTAGTTAAGCCAGGTGGCCATTCAACAAGTGCATTTGCAACTACCGCCTAAAAATAGGGCATCTTGACCTCGGACACTCATTCACCTTCTACTTTTAGCACCTCATCCATTGCCATGTCGTCCTCCCACAGTCGGTCGATAATTTGCCGAGGGCACCTGGTGGAAGGAAGAAACTAAACACCGAGCTAGAGCCCTCAATGCAATGAACGGCTAATGGTGTATGAGCAGAATGATTTCGAACCGTCTTTACTTCTGCAATATAACACCATATGATGCAAACTTATAATAACCAAACCAGTGTAATGTGACCCATTCGCGGCATGTGGAGGCAAGTTACTGCGCATTTGGGCAAAACTTGGTCGCCCACGGGCCTCCGGAGACCTCCATCTTTAGCAGATTGCAGACCATCCTAAAGAAACTTGCCCATGAGTTCATGTAGGGTGAAAGTCACGGCCTGCTTTCGAGTCGTAAAGATACACTTATGGCAGAAATCGCTCCTTAGATAAGAATGATAAGTTTTGGGAAACACGTAATGGTATGGATGTTTCGTCAGCGGATTCGAATCCACCATGTCACGGACTCTCGATCTTTTGTCAAAACGGTTCCTCCAGGATTATGCTGCTGTAGAATTCAGACCCGGACCGGCCACAAGACTGCAGTGCGCATTGTATGACGACCAAGTCTACGAAGATTCATCATTGAATCTGATATCCAAGTGAATACTGGTGCCTGGAAATCTAACTTATGAACATCAATTACTTCTTGAACTTGATAAGCCAATTATCGACCCACCAAAATCAGTATGCAAACATTTCAGGAAGGTGGTGATGATTTGTATGGCGAAATGTTTCTAAACTCACTGGTCGCGTAATGGAACGAGCAGCTGGCCTGAAAAACGAATAAAAAGGAGTGAGTTTTAATCCTACTCTTTCAGTCAAAATGAATCAATACTTACTATTGCTTCAAATTCAGGACTGAAAATGCAATGATAAATCTTTTCTTCTTCTTTTTTGACAAGAATGTAATTTTCAAGATATCCTCTCAATTAAAAAAAATTGGAATCTTCTCGTTCAAATTGAATAGTATCGTATGTTATTTTTAAGAGAAAAGATCACAAAAACCCCTAAATTTTGCTCAAAGTGACCAATTTATCTCAAACTTTTTTTTATGACATAAAAAACTCCAAACTTTGCAAACCGTGACACATTTATCCTACTAATGGCATTTTTGTCTTATTTTTTCTGTTTTTTTTTTCTTCTTCTTCTTCTCTCTTCCCTCCGTCGGCCATGGCAAAGCCGGCGGAGAGAAGCCAACGTCCTGTGAGGGGTGCCCTCGCCGGACCCAACCAAGGGCGGCCCTCACTCAACGATGGCAAGGGTGGCCTTAGCTAGCCTAGGCGAGGGTGACCCTCGCTCGACGCTAGTGAGGGCAGCCCTCGCCAGACGCCGACTTCCCTCCATCATGGTTGGCGGAGGGAAGAGAGAAGAAGAAAAAAAAAGAAAAAAAATTAAAAAGTAAAAAGACCAAAATGCCCTATAGTTTAAGGTAAATATGTAACATGGATAGAAGTTCAGGGTTTTTTGTGACATGAAAAAAAAATTTGGGTAAATATGTCACGGTTGGCAAAGTTTTTGATTTTTCATGTCACAAAAAAAAAGTGTGGGGTATCTTAAGCGTGACGTCAGGGTGGTGGGTCATTTGCTAGCGTTGCCCCAAGGTTTACCCATCGGCCGGCTGTACGGGTTCCCTGGATATAAAAAAAAAAAAAATGTGAGGTAAATTTGTCACTTTAAACAAAGTTTGAGGTTATTAGTGGTCTTTTCCCTATTTTTAAAAACAAATATACGAGGGTTGATTAAAGTCATCTCTTGACTTGCATATTATATGCTATCAATTTTTATTATTGATAACAATTTATATTTAAATATTTTTGTAGATGATAAAAATATTTTTGTTCTTTCATAAGAAACAAAAGCTATTATTTTAACAAAAATACTTTTTAAAATTATTCATTTTATGCAAAGCAAACAAAGCAAATCCCTTTACTTTCATTCTGTACGCTACTAATTTTCATTATCAATAAATTTTTTGAATAATATTTTCATAGATAATGAAAATATCTTTATATATTCATTTTCATCATTTAAAAAAAAATTCAAATCATTCATTTTTTTTTTTTTTTTTAGGACGCAAACATAGCAAAGGCATCAACCCGGGGAGCAGTTGAGGGACAGGCATAAGCAATGTTCCAATTGCCCTAAGGAAAACCGAGGGGCATGACGAGCACGTGCGGGGCAGGTGCGGAGGGCTTCTCCTCTTCTTTGCAACAAAGGACAGACACAAAGACGATGACATACAATTCATACATACGCAAAGACAACGTACGCGCACACGCTCTCCCCCCTTCTCTCTCTCTCTCTCTCTCTCTCTCTTCTGCGGGACTAAAGAGTTTCTAGGGTTCTGTACTTACTTCGATAGCAAGCTAAGCTGCAACCGGAATTGCGCTCCTCCCGGTCGATCCCTCTCCCGCCGATTCGGCCGCCATGAAGCTCACCGTCAAGACGCTCAAAGGCACCAACTTTGAAATCAAAGTGCAGCCCACCGACACCGTGAGTTCCTCCTCCCCCCCCTTTCCCGTCCCTTAGGTTTTCCAATTCCCGCTGCCGGAACCTGGGTTCGCTTTACTTCCGTCGATTCCTATTGCAAAATGCGAGCTTTTAGAAGATTGAGGTTGTCCGTAATCTGGAATTCTCGGTCGTCCGCTCGGAAAAATGAGTTTTTTTTTTTTTTTTGCTCGGAGGATGCGAGGGTTTTTTTCTTTTTTCTTTTCGACCCCGCATTAGTTAGCGCAATTGTTGGGTGGGGATAATGGGTAATTGTTGTTTTTGCTGGTATTATATTGATGCGCGTGGATTTGGCAGGAGGGTGGTATTGCCTTGTGAGTATTGTTGTTTGTGTTCTGATTGAGACTCCTTTGTTCTTTTCTTTTTTTTTTTTTTTTTTCCTTGGTTAATATAGATAATGGCTGTCAAGAAGAACATTGAAGATGTACAGGGGAAGGACAACTACCCGTGTGGGCAGCAGTTGCTGATTCACAACGGTAAGGTATTGAAGGACGAGACCACATTGGCTGACAACAAGGTCTCTGAAGATGGCTTCCTTGTTGTCATGCTCAGCAAGGTAAATCATTACCTGCCTTAAGTTTAAGTATGTGAAGCAATTTGTTATGTTTCGTGCGTACTATGTGCCAGCATTTAGAAGTTGCATAGAATTGATTTACGTAGTTGAACTTAAGGATCACTGGGTAATCGGAGGAAGCTGCCAGCTGTAGTTATGTTGGCTCATACTTGGTATTGCAGCATAATGTGTGCTATCTGAGAATTCTTGATTTCTTTTCTTCCCTCCCTGACTTGTGATGAATTAGATATCTATAGATATATTTGCATGGTGTCTTATGTGCTCTTTTCTTTCATTCTTTCTTTCTAATCAGAACATTATCTTGCATTTTGACTGATGTGAGTTGTTATGTCGATGAGCAATATCGGCACTAGTTTGTCATCCCCTAGCTCCAGCTTGAAGCTGACCTACGAAATCCCTCTTTCTTTTTTTCATCATTTTGTTTAGCAGAGCAAGATTTCAGGCTCAGCTGGCACTTCGTCCACACAGGTATACTCTTTTCTGTCTTTCTTTTTTTCAGATAATGTAGTGATTCAGTTCTTGGTATATGAAAGGTTCTTTTTTTGTTTGTCAAAACAGCCTGTTTCTACCACTGCAGCAACAACTGCAGCAACCACTGCAGCAACCACTGCTGCAACCACTGCAGCAACCACTGCACCTTCTAACCCTTCTCCAGCACCTGACGCCCCTGCACAAGCACCGTAAGATTACATTTTCTTGACAGTAATGTTTTGTTCAACTTACCGAATTAATCCCATACCCTCTTTGATAATGTTTACAGTCCTTCAAAGGGCACATCCACTTCAGAAGGGTCAACAGCTAAGTATGGGAGATCTCTCTCTATTTGATACCCTGATTCCTTTAATATTGCAAACTCATACATTGTAGTTGGTGACATGCAATATTAAATATACTTGTGAATGAGCAGCTTTAATGATATTGGTGGGGATACCAGTTAGTATACTGGCAGAATTAAACTTCCCAAGATTAATTCCTGTGAAGCTGGTTAATGTTGGTACAATCATTAAGATGAGTTAATATTTAGATCCTTGTTGAAGATTGTTGTAAGACAACATGGCTTTGTGTTTATGTTACCTTGGTCCGGTCTTAGCTTGGTGCTTGTCTCTCCCATAGCCTCTCTCTCTTGCATGCCGAGAGACTGCTAGGTAATTTTAAGTGGTTTCATGCTAGAATTTAATGGAAAAGAAGCCGAATATGAATGCTTTAGCATATCCTTGAAACACAGCATGGGTAGTTTGAGGATCAGAAGTTGAGGAGCAAATGTGGATTTAAATTATCAATTTCGCTGTCCGTTTTGGCCAAGCAGAATTAGTGAGTAATAGGTGGAATGATAATAGGGAAGACAATACTGTGGCAAATTCATAATGGTGAGATAATATGCAGCGGCAGTGATTGGTGTTATGGTTGATTTATAATTACCTTATCATAGGTTACCTGATGACTTGTAAATCACTCTGTTATCTCTTTGTTGCAGTGTGCCTTCTGACGCCTACAGTCAAGCTGCTTCCCATTTAGTTGCTGGAAATAATCTGGAGGAAAGCATCCAGCAATTAATGGACATGGGTGGTGGGACCTGGGAAAGAGAGATGGTTGTACGTGCTCTCCGAGCTGCATACAATAATCCAGAGAGAGCAGTGGATTATCTATATTCTGTATGTCTATTGGGCTGATGATGGTTTTTTGCTCTATATTTAGTCTTCAGTCGTTTCTAATGTCTTCCTATTTCCAGGGTATACCGGAATCAGCTGAAATTGCTGTACCTGGGGTTCATCCTGCTAGTCAGGCAAATGAAGCAGGTGCAGCGGCACCTGTACCTACATCTGGGGCACCTAATACTTCTCCTTTAAATTTGTTTCCTCAGGTAAAGTTTGTTTTCTTAGTGTACCTGGACAATTTAGGTTTCGGAAGCACAATAGTTTCCAGAAAGTAAATTGTTTTGCAGGAAGCACTGTCAAGTGCTGCTGCTGGTGGTGGACTTGGAACGCTCGATTTTCTTAGAAACAATCAACAGGTATCGTTACCTTTGAGTATCTCCTAATGTATAAAAAAGTACTTGTAGTTTCAGTTTGAAGAGCTGAAGCTTTAGGATATTCTTTTTCACTGGTCTGTATTTTGTCAGTTGCTGGTGACTATATAATTTACTGTGGGGAGCCTAAGAAAAATAAAATCTAGGTTGACATCATGCGTAAGCTTTGTGGATTTATATACTGAATATCAAACATCGAATGTCAGTTATACAGCGTTCGTCTTTTTCTTTTCCACAAAAAAAGAAAAATGGTTTCTATAGGTACAAATATGTATAATACTTACAGGTAGTTATGGATCAGGTGTTAGGATCTTTGAAGTGGTCTGATATGGTTCTTTCTTTTCCTTTTGCATTTCAGTTTCAAGCATTGCGTTCTATGGTGCAAGCAAATCCCCAGATTTTGCAGGTCTGAATTAGCTATTTTCTTGTTTTCTTTATTTTTAGTGGACACAGCTCTAGTAAAGTAAATTCGTCTAAGGTAATGATGATGGATGTGATCTACTTTCGTGCTTGATAACAGCCCATGCTTCAGGAACTTGGAAAGCAAAACCCTCAGCTTTTACGATTGATACAAGAGCACCATGCAGAGTTTCTTCAGTTGATAAATGAACCTCTTGATGGGTCCGAAGGGTAAGCAATAGATGTTTAGATAACTGGACTCGTATAGGTCTTCTTTTGCCAGATTAGAATGCAACACCCAAATGTTGGGAGTCCAGCTGATACCCTGATTCCTGAGATTAGTCCCATCTCACCTCCCTCACCTACAATTAGAAAGTGAATTTGCTTCTCATTTTTATGTTTTTTGGCAGTTGGGTAAAAAAAAAAAAAAATTTGCATAGAGTGGACTAATTTGTATTTGTTCACCCTTAATTTTGAAGCATTGTGAAGCCTGTTTGATATCATTTGCTGACAGAGAATTCTGTGGATTGCCCTTTGGGTTTGAGAAAAGGCTACCTATTATTGAATATATTCAATGAAGGGTATCACTGGGAAAATTCTGATGGTTTGACTTCCCTGTAGGGATATATTTGATCAGCCTGATCAAGATATGCCTCATGCTATAAATGTAACGCCAGCTGAGCAGGAGGCCATAGAGCGGGTATGCTTCCCATTTGGATTCGCTTTGTCAGTTTTGCTCATTGCACCTTTGTCGTAGCATTGTTTTAATTTTGTTTGTTCACAGCTTGAAGCAATGGGATTTGACAGAGCCCTTGTCATCGAGGCATTTTTGGCTTGTGACCGGAACGAGGAATTGGCGGCGAACTATCTATTGGAGCATGCTGGAGATTTTGAGGATTGAGCAGCGACTTTTTTCCTTCAGGCTTATAGTTTTTCCTTAGAGTAAATTATATCCTCGAAATTTTTTTCTTTTTGGGTCTGACATGTCGACTGCTTGGTATTTCATTGGTTTTCCGGACAATCTTCCTCCTCCTTGTTCTTATTCTTCTTCTTCAGTTTTGGGGGGAGGGCAAAGGCAATTTGAATTTCTTTTTTGGCTCTCAAATTGTTCTGGGCATTGGAAGATTTAACTGGGTATGTATGGAATGATTCTATGGACTTCTTCTTTTATGAAGGAAAGATGGAAGAGGTCACATGAGGCTGAGTGTTCATGTCCTTAGTTTACTGCTGGATGACAACATAAAGGATGAAGGACTGATCTTTGCTGGGCGCTGTTAAGGGGTGAACAAATGTTGTCAACTTGACATTGTTGGTTGGACTAGTTTGTGTCTACATGACTGCTAAATACGAGAAAACTGGAGATTACATTGAATCAATGAATTCTGTTTTTGATCTGGACATGAAGTTGCCTTGTCCCTGAATGTTGATTGCCTCTGCCTGATTCAACAGTTTTCTCCTGCTGAATAGCCCTGGATGTTTTGATGTGCACTCTTTGGCCTACAAGGAGTGTTATATAATTAACTTCCTGAATCTCAAAATTCACAACATCGAGATTGTGATTGGGCTCTTATTTTTGGCGTATAGCCTTTTGAGAGATTTTTTGTCGGTTGCTCTCTTCCACTTGTGTTACGAGGAAGTATGTCAGTGAAGATAAAGCTAGAGAAGCAGCCTATCAAATGAATTTTCAAGGGACAAAGGCAGGCACTTTCTTTTCTGGGTCCCTCTTCAGCCTTCTCCACTGGATTCAGGAACATAATTTTAGAAGTGGATTCGCAAGCTTTACTGAAAACGTTACCACTTGTACGACGAGAGGATTTATGTGGCAATAATCTAATTATGCGGATACGGAGTTTGGTCGTCGATTTTCCATGTCAACTAGTGGTCTTGTCCATGCCTACAGAGAAGGCAGCCGATATGTTGATGATCCGTTGCCATATTTTTGTTATGCATACAAACCCGAGACGTTAGTTTGTGGACACGCCGCTCTATGGGCTGGTGCCTTTCTTGTTAGGCCATTGGATAGGAGTCAATTTACCCTCTAGTGTTATCAGGGGATTTAAGGACTCAGGCCCTCCTCTGTTACAGGAAAAGAAGTTCTATGTTTGTGTAAACAATAATTAAGCAAAGCCGGAAACATAGTGAAGGACCCGGGTTAAGAGCAACTAGAGGAGAATAGGGCCTTGTTTGGTCATTGGCCAAACAGTGTCTAAATCTAATTTTTTTTTCATTTTTTGGAATAAAAAAGAATAGAAATCCGTTTAGTAAATTTTTTTTTTTTTTTGAGAACAAATTTGTTCCAAGAGATAGATTTGAAACATAATCCAACAAATTAAAAAAAAAAAAATAGCTTCTTTGCTCCTAGGAACAACTTTAGAATCAAATCAATTTTCTTTTAATTTCACTTTTCTTTTTCCTTTTCCTCTTTTTCCTTTTCTTTCTTCTTTTTTTAAGTACTTTTTTCCTTTTCCTCTCTCTGCGCTGAGTCTCCACTTTCCAATCAGATTGCAACTCTATCTTGTGTCGGCTAGATTGTGCGCATCCATCGGTCCTTGGGTTAGAGAGGAGTGTTGTGCTTTATAATTAGGGCGATGATTTCTCTTGGCTATGCGAAGAACTAGGATGGCTGCTCGATTGCCCAGGCTATTGCTTTTGTTGTTTTATGTCCGGTTTTTGATTCCCTCTTTTACGAGGCGGGAAATTTTGGTGCCTGGGGGCATCAATGGGGGCAACGTAGGCTGGCCTGTTTTCCCCCCCGAGGGAGACGGGGATGAGAATGTAATGCTTGCTATGAATGCCGTGCTAAGTGCCGACAGTAGTGATTATTTGCATGTGAGGTGGCAATAGGGATTTCGGACGTATTTTTATAGAATTTCAGGACGCAATTTGAAGACTTTCTCTTATATCAATATTTTTTATCTTATGCATTTTCAGTTATATGATTGTTTCTTAAATGCCAAACTTCTTATATATAGACGCCTGAAATAATATAAACGGCACTTCGTTATTCAAAATAAACATTATCTTTTGAAATTATTTTCTAAGCATATCTTCCCCTGCATCAAAAAAGCTCCGGATTTAACAATATATCGACCGAAAGCTTAGCAATATTAAACATTAATCAGCTCATCAGTTACTCGACGATATCCTTATAGAAGAACTTCTTGAAATCCTCCATGTGCTCTATTTGCAAGCCCACGGTCACCAGCAAGCCACCGGCTTCCTCAAGACTTGGAATAACCACACATTCGCCGTCGTATTCGTGGGTCGCAGGCGCCATGTGAATCTCTCTCCCCCACCCGAAGTCAAGGCCGTACACCATTAACGACAGCCAGCTGCTCACCCCGAGATTAGGGTTTCCATAGAAAGCCCCTTGAGTGCTTCCTAGGATATCCAGCTCCTGAAACCTGGTCAGGTCCGGTTGTCTCCGGATGTGCTCAATGGCCGACTTGAAATGGTCGTGGGTCACTGCCTCAATGACCTCTCGAATCTTGCTCGAGGTGCACCCGAGCGGGCTGGACACCAACTCGCCGGATGTGCCAGCAGCGGCCACTTGCAAGACCGCATTGCCAAAGAATCCGGGCTTTAGGGGTGGCCGCAGGCGACTGCGGGCATCCACGTAGAAGTAAAGCGAGGTCGCCTGCTCGGGTCTGTGTTTGCGTGCCTTGCACGCACACCGCCATATGTGGGCGGCCATAATCTCAAATCGGGTGTAGGGGCGTGGGTGGTGGCTGGGTCGGTCCTTGTTCGCAGCCTTCTTTAGGGTTTCAACTTGGGTTTTCGTCACCCTTAGAATGGCCATGGTGGTCTTCTTCTTGCGCTGTTCTAGGTTGTCAGTGTGGCCAATTAGCAATGGCGGGTCGTTGAACTCGGGGTGCTCCAAGTTCGGCGGCGACCGCAGCGTGCTGGATGGATCTTCTTCACCCGCCCATAAAACCTTGTTGAAAAAAAAGAAGAAAAAGTCATGCAAGTGATTACAATGACTGAAGTTATAGAATAAGAGGCTACAAGAACTTACATACAATATGCCAATTTCTTGGTTTTGGCTTGGAAATGTTATGACTATAGAAAATGTTCATTACAAGCACTCACGCATGCTCTACGCGCTTGCGCAATTGCTTTTCTGAAGAGCTAGTACTTCAAGTATCAACTTTGTAAATAGACGAATGTCATGGATGAAATCATCTTCTTAGTATTTATGTAAAAAGTGTCTGATTGATATGTAAAGCGAGCAAGAAAGATATCGAAAATTGATAAGGAAGATTCCAATTGAATTATTTACCAATCCAAAATCGAAAAAAAAAAAAATTGATAGTAAAAAACAATCTATTAGAATTATCCGATGGGGAAGCTCGGGAATAAAATTGCAAATGCAACTTGATGTAAAAACACATTTGAGAACATGTAAATTATACAAATTTACATTAGCACTGCCGGATAAACAGGCCATAACACGTTGCCATTTATCAAATGCAAATTAGGGGAGTAGTAAACAGGGCACAATAAAAATATGAAATGAGTTTAATAGTTCTTAGCCGAGCATGATATTTCTGCAAATTTAATGGCTTTGAAGAAATAGACACCTCCTTTGATCGATGGCGGCAAAAGCAAAAACTCCATAAATAATGATAAAAAAAAAAAAAGCATTAGGAACTAAAAAAAGGTGGAGAAGGTGAAAGGAGACAAAGAAATCACAAAATTCAATTGCATAGATGTAAACTGTTCTCAAAAGGAGCTTCATTGTTGCTTGAAACCCAAAAAAGATTTGGATGCTCTAGTTATCGAAAGGAAAACTCTTTAAATCAACAACTAACCTTTTTATCAAAGTACGGCTCAACATTCAGTGGCTCACCACGGGCAAGGCGGGCCCACTCATCCAAAAAATAAGTAGCACTCAGCCCATCAGTAACCACATGAGATATACTGACACCCAAGGCGAGCCCCCCACACTTGAACTTGGTGACTTGAACTAGCAATAGCGGTAGCTCATGGAATGGCATAGTGTAGTCCAAGCTTGGCACAATCTGTTCGTACTCCGGACCTGGACAAAAATCGCCCAAGTCACTGAGCTCGGCTTCCGATTCGGCCTCAATTAGTGGGACGCCCATGGCATTGCAATCAAGTCGAAGCCGTCCCCCATCGAGCCACCTGAGCCTTCCAGCGAGCGGATAGAACGGGACCAGCACGCGGCTCAATGAACCCCGGAGAGTGCTGAAGATGGCATCGGCCGGGTGGAGCCATTCTGGGGGCGGTTTGTAGAAGTAAGTAGTGGGCGTATGGGTGATGATGCAGATTTGATCCAACTCCGAGAGTGGTAGGTGGCCACTCCACGTCTCTGTCTCGGGCTTTATGGTGTAAGTGCCCCGGTACCTCACACGCATGGACATTTCGTTGGATTGTTCTAGAGATGATTTTGCAAGTGTAGACAATTCGAGAGAGAGAGAGAGAGAGAGAGAGATGGGATCTTGGAGACGTATCATGGTTTATAAAGAAAAAAGAAGGAAATGAAAGAGTCAAAAACTTGGAAGTTCCAACGGATCAAGTCTCTATTCTGTCTCCCAATGGCAATATATCCAGGTTACCATTTGAAGTGCTAACCCATATTCAGTCAATCTAAGTGGTATACAATTCAAATAAGAGGGTTGGTGACAATTAATGACATACTACTAGAAAATATGTCTAAAGAGAGTTGTTGACAATTAATGAGGTACAATCTATGATATATTGCCAGAACTAATGGAAGGGTCCCCTTCTTTTCTACTCTCTAGATGTAAGCTTATTTGAATCGTTCCTCTATGACTCGATTTTGATGCTGCAATTAATTAATTAATGTAAGGTCTATTTTCCCCTTTCTTTTACGCTAATATTATTCATTCACTGGAAGCTCTACAAATTCCACTACCTACATTATATCAAAATGCCAATTTACAAGTTTTATACGCACATGCATTGCGGTGATTAAGGACACAATGGAAAGATGTTATTGGAGTGAGATATTTTCCTCTAATAAAGCATAATGATTTTTTTCTTGGGACTCCATTCTTTTTTTATTGCACTATAGTGTTGAAAATATATCTCGATTTTGAACCCGAAAGGGAAAGTTTTCTAATTCAAGTAGGTTTCCTATTCTAGATAAGTTTCCTAGTTGGAGAAGGTTTCCTATTTTGAGTTCAATTTTTGCCTATGTATACGCGAGTCACTAATCTTTTCACTTATCGCATAAGTGGAAGCCAAGTATATAAAATCAAACAGACATTACAGGAGTGGATGAATGCCATAGTGGAAACAAACATCATAATTTTCATTTCATACATCGTTTATATACATGGGTGTTATCATCACGGCTACATCTAGGAGGTCAAAAAGATATACTACTTCCACTGGCTATCAACATAGTCACCATAACTACGCCCACAATTGAAAACATCGTGCATCACCCATATGCACAGTCTTATCCCAAAAGTGTCAAGACTGTGCCCAAAAATGGATCCTAATAACATCTCAACTCCCTCCACTACTTCTCACTACTGCCACCCTCATTGCCATTACTGTCCTACCGATACAGCAATGGACCTATAAGGAGTCCCCCAATCTTTGCATATATAGCCACAAAACAATAAGGAATGCGACCATCAGGCAAACCTACGTCTACCCATGACATGGCCATATATTTCATGAAGATTAGTGAGGGGAACGCTGCATTGGTAAACTCCACCAACCATCCCTCAAAATCTACAGATGCTCCATATCGGGATAAGGGGGTTGCGGGATAAGCGGTCATAACTAATGATCTAAAAAAGTTAAACATCAACAAGGGTGAGCTAATGCACAGCAAATAAAATATCCAAAATTCTATACTATACCATTATCCCTTTACACATACAAATAATCTGTCTAAAACATACTACTCCCTCAACAATCATGATATAGATAGTACTATAAGGGATTAACTAAGATTAGGTAGATTATAACAACAAGGTGGCTACCTCAAGTATGCTATTGTCATGACATAAAGACCCGACGACTCGAAAAACGACTCGACCACACATGCGCTTAAGGTTCACATGTTTTAGTTCTCACTTTTTCAATCAATCTTTTCATTTCAAGACTCACGGATTAGCTGGTTCACTATTCAGTCTGCACAAGGAATTCCCATCTAGCGGATTACGCCAATTCACTCTCTTGTCTATATCGGCTTTATGGTTCATTGTCCATGGCATCTTAGTTTGCTGTCCGAGGCATCTAGAGTTCATTGTCTCTAGGCATCCCGACTCTTACGGGATATCGTCGGTTCACTGTCCGATTGTATTCATTGCCATGAGATCTTAATCACAATTCATGCATAGTTATCTTGTCTTTAAGCATGCGGACATCACGCCTAAGGAGACTTAGCACAATTCAGTGTACCATTCTCAAAACCAAATTCTAGATGACGATTCACACATAGTACTGTCCACTTGACTTACTTTTGTCAATCCTCGCACAATTGCAATAAATCGGGATTGGACAATTAACACCATTTCAAGTCGACTCACTACTAAGTTCGACAAACCAAGAACCCATTCTCAATGCACGCCTACACACCTTTCGACGAATCAAGAACTAGTTCCATCACAAAATTCACATGTAGGGACTCGATTGACGTGAATTTTACCAGCCATGCACTAAAGAAGTGACACCACCTTGCGGTTAAACCGACTCACGACTAGTTGAGACCTCCCAACACCTTCGCCACAACATGCAAGAATAAATTCAAGACTAAAACAATCAAATTGAAAGCCTAATGACCTGCAATACCTAGTGGCACCTCAAATGTTGTAACCAACCCAAGATGACAGGAATTGAGTGCCACAAACACATTAAAGGTGGAATTCTTCGAGCCATGCAACAAGCAATTCAAAATAGCATAGAAGATGAAGGAATCCCACTTGCCTCAATGCTTTGACTACGAAAATCGAACTTCAATTCACAAACCTTCCTGGCGTCGCTCAGCACAGCTCGGCGTCTGCAATTTCTTGAGTGAGATTGAGAGAGATGAAGGAAAGGGGGCAAAAGGTGTAACTGAAAATGAAAGAGGGGGAGTGAGAGAGAGAGATCATGTTAATCCAATCTTTGGCCTCTTGCATGAAAGGCCGTGAAAGAAGTCGAAAAGAAGGGAAAACGAGAGAGAAGAAGGGGGGAAATTTTCTTTGTATTTCTATATATTACTTTACTCAATGTACATAATCAATATTATAGTACAAAACATTTGTAAAGAAAAGGCAATGATATACTCTACAAATCATATCCGATATTGGTTGATCCTAGTTGATCCATTAATATCCGGATGATTCTCGCATATCTTCTAATATTCCCGCGTATCTTCCAACACTCCCTCTCAAGCTGGTGGCATGTAAATATCCAAGACGCCTAGCTTGCTCAAGAGATACGCATGCTGTCTTTGACATAAAAGGTTTGGTGAAGACATTTGCTAGTTGTTCTTCTATTCCAATCCCTTGTGTCTCGATCATTCCTTGCTAGATTTTTTCTCAAGTGCAATGACAGTCCACTTCTATATGCTTTGTTCTTTCATGCACAATGAGGTTTGACGCAAGTTTGAGGCTTGCATCATTGTCGCAAAATAATTTGATCAGTCCTTTAACTTGTACCCCAAGATCCCAACGTAATCCTCGTAACCACACTATTTCACATGTGGTTTTTGCCATAGCACGATATTCTGCCTTTGCTGAGGATAATGAAACAGTTGGTTGCTTCTTTGTCTTCCACGAAAGTAAAGAATCCCCCAATTTAATACAGAAACCGGTTATGGATCTTCTGCTCATCAGACAGGTTGCATAATCCGCGTCACAATACGTAGTTATTTTCCTATCGCATTTCCTGGAAAGAAGAATCCTAAGTCCAGGACATTTCTTCAAGTACTTCACCACTTTTAGTGTAGCATTCATATGAGACTGCTTTGGTTTGTGCATAAACTGACTAAGTGTCTGCATTGCATAACTTATGTCTGGCATGTTCATAGTCAAATATATAAGCTTCCCAACAAGTTTCCGATAACCCATGGATCTCTGAGTACGGGATCAGCTTATTGAGATAGTCCAGCATCATAATCCATTGTAGTCAGCTTGACATTTTGCTCGATTAGAATTACAACTGGCTTAAATCCCGATAAACCCGCTTCTGATATAATTTCCAATGCAAAATTCCTCTGGTTGAGGGAGATTCCTTGGTCTGATTATGCAATTTTGATTCCAAGAAAATACTTTGGCGAACCTAGATCTTTAATGTGGAAGATAGAATGCAAATATTCCTTGAAACCTTTGATAACTACTTCATCATCATAATAAGCCATATATATATATATATATATATAAGTATATCATCTATATATATCATCAAGTAGATAGATGACGAACCTTTAGTCAATGTAAAAATAGCATAATCAAATCTGGACTATTGAAAACCAGCGGCTATCAGTGACTCAGCAAATTATACGTACCACTGTCTGGAAGCTTGCTTAAGTCCATACAAGGATTTGCGGAGGACAACATACTTTATTCTCTCCTTGTCTCCGTAACCTTGTGGCACTTCCATATAAATTTCCTCGTCTAAATCTCCATGCAAGAAAGCATTGTGAACATCCATATGATGTAATGACTAGTCCTGAAAAGCCGCTACTGAAAGAAATGAGCGAATTGTAACATCTTTGGCTATCGAGGAAAATGTTTCGTAATAGTCAAAACCTTCCCGTTGTGTGAAACCCTTAGCCACTAATCGGACTTTGTACCTTTCAATTGATCCATATGCACGATATTTGATTTTGTATACCCATTTGCATCCAATTGTTGCGATGCGGAGGTAGGGTAACAAGTTCCCACATGTGATTATTCATTAAAGCCTTCAATTCTACTTCCATGGCCTTCTGCCATCATGGATCAATGCTTGCCTCATCAAAATTGGACAGTTCTTGCTCTTCGGAGATGCGAGTGATGCAACATCTATGTTCTAGAGATAATCGATTGAAGGAAACATAAGAAGAAATGGGGAAAAGAAAACCTGGTGAATTCTTGACACCACATATGTAGTCTATGATCCAAGTAGGTGGATGCGTGGTGTGTTTGGAGTGTCTTGGTGGATCATTCTCTAGGGGTAAATGAGTATTTGGATTTTCGACAGCAGCCGAGTCTTGAGGAACGACATCATCCTGACTTTGATCTTTCACTTCCATCAAGGGTGTCAAGTCCGTAGCTGATGTAGAAGAGTTCCTTGTATCTGCTAATGAATGAAGTAAAACATATCCTGGATCTTCAGTGGTCTCCTCGGTATGAGAAGTGTGAGAATGTCCATTGCTATATGTGCCTGATTCTAGAGCAGCAAATTGGAAAACATTTTCCTGGAATAAAACGTCTCCACTAACGGAAAATTCTCCTGTAGATGGATTAAATACCCATATTCTTACCTTTTACCAAAAAAAAAAAAAAAAACCCGATATCCCTTTTGTAGGCTGGGATATCCCATAAATATGCAACGACGAGTACGAGGACCCATCTTATCCCTAGGTCATACTATTGTGGCATAGCATAGACAACCGAAGATTTTCAGATGACCCAAATCTGGCTTCTTCCCAAAAAGCAACTCGAAAGGAGTTTGCCCATTAAGTATCTTAGTCGGCATACGATTTATCAAATAAGCTGCAGTCAATACACAATCCCTCCAAAAATTTTCTGGGATAGAGGCTTGAAATTTCAAAGCCCGTGCAACTTCCAACAGGTGACAATGCTTCTGTTCCATCACTCCATTTTGTTGTGGTGTATATGTACATGAGCTCTCATGTAATATCCCTTGTGATGAAAATAGAGCAGCACATTCATGATTGAAAAATTCTCTTCCATTTTTGTTCGTAATCTTTGGACAGTTTTCCCAAACTGGATTTTTGACAGAGAAAGGAAGGTCCTTAAATTGGACATAACTTGACCCTTAGACTGCATGAGAAATATCCATGTTGCTCTAGAATAATTGTCCATAATGGTAAGAAAGAACTGAAACCTGTCATGGTTCGATGTATGATATGATCCCTAGACATCAATATGTAGCAATGAAAAAATATTATTTGAATGACTTTTGCTCAATGGAAAGGGGCTATGCGACTGTTTTGCAAGTAGACAGATATGACATTGAGGATAGGGCAATGAAGAACTATGGCCCAATCTGGAATGTGAAAGGAAGTTTCTATCATTGGTTGTCAAATTACACAATGATTGTTTATTACAAAGAAAATGATCAAGATTTTTGGGTGAACTTTTCCAGAAAAATAATCATTCAGAGAGATTACTCTAGCCCATTAGTTTCCCAGTTGAAAGGGCTTGAAATAGACAGATATCAGCATTGAAAAATACTTGACATGAATTTTCCTTACAGGCTCTAGACACATAAATAAGGTTAAATTGGGAGTTTGGGATATAAATGACATTTGTGAGAACAATATGGGAGCTAAGAGTGATTGTCTTGTTATAGAAACATGAGTAATGTTTCCATTTAGCAATTGCACAGTAATAGGATTATCTAAATCTTCATGAATAATATAAAATAATCCCTTATCACATACAATATGGTCACTGGCTCTCGAATCAATAATCTAGGCATTTCTCGATATAGTATTAATCAAACAATGAGAAATGCTTGTAAAGCTACTTCCCCTTTTAGGAACCTCTAATTTTTGTAATGCCTGCATTAATTGTTGATATTCCCCATGTGTGAAAGGTTGATTCACATCTACCGATCCTATAAGTTGATAGGCTGCAGCTGATATTTCATTTCCCTTTCTTTTAGTTTTGCCGTGTAATTTTCAATAATTTTCAATTGTGTGGTGGGGGCGCTTGCAAAAATCACAAAATAATTTCCCCTTATTTTTAAAATTTGGCCCATAGGTTTTCGAAAAATGGGCACCGTTGGATCCCTTGGATCCGAAGCCATCTCCACCGTCCAGATTAACCAAGTAGCATGTGCCCTTAGAGCTGTTAGATCGCTGCGCTCGATCCTGACCGTCCATCGCAGAGCCTTTAAAGCCTCGTTGTTTAACAAACCCTAGCGACATATCTCGCTTTTTTTCTAGGGTTTTCTGCCCTTTCTCACTTCTTGCAGCTAGCGCCAGGGTCTTGGTGGCCTTGTTGTTCAACGAGGTAAGTCATTGGTTCTCCTCTTGCACCGCGAGCTAGAAGATCCAACCAAGGGAAGGTGCTGGCTCCATAGCTAGGATTTGCGACCTGAAAGTGAGGTAACAATCAACAAAAAACATGTGGCCTTCTCTTTGCCCTTCATCGCCTTGCATTGTTGAAGGGTCGTTTCAGGGTCCTTCGAGTTTTTCTTTAGCCGCTTCCAGCTCATTCCAGAGGGCTAAAAGTTTGTTGAAGCATGTCGTTACGGACATGTTTCCCTACTTCAGTTCACTAAGGGCTTGATGTAGCGAATTTTTTTTTGCTCGGTCCAGTTTCCCATACATTTCTCTGATGTTGTCCCAAATAATTTTCAAGTCTTCTGTGGGAGGCAAACCGATAGCAATTTCTAGGCTAATGCAATTTCCTATCCATGTTCTAACCAACTGATTGCACTTTTTCCATTGTCGCCCCATTTTTTCATCAGTTGGAATTGGAACTGTCCCATCAATAAAACTTTTTTTTGTCATTCGTGATGAGGGCTCATCGAAACTCCCGCGCCTAACTCGAATAATTTTCTGGTCCTATGAGAGGGTGGCTGATAAGCAGCAACTCCGACCCATTGTGGTGGAGACGTACAACGCGTTGCCGGGTTTTGGGCAACCCATGGTGGTCACGATAGGAAACGGCATAAAACCGAGTGGAAATCCCGAGTAGGGATTTGCACGTTGACTCACATTGAACCCGCCCAGAACTCTCGCATTCGAATTGCCTAACCTGTTAGGGTTTTTGCCCACATTGGAGGATCCGGTTGTTTTGAAGGGCCCGCCCTGCTTGCAGCTGGTGGGCCGCCTTGTATGTCATCTCTTCGAATCTGGCCTCTTGAAAATAGAAACATTTGGGCTTGGCCCATAGTACATGGGAAATGGCACCCACTGGTAGGGAGGCCCCAAAGTGGGCTGCCCTAGATTGGGTTGCCATGGAAAAAAATGCCCTACAATGGGCTGATCAACTCAACTTGTGGCATTCCGCACGGAGTCTTGTGCTCCTGAGGTAGGTGTTTCTACAGGAATTTGATCGTCAGCCATGGTGGCTTTTTCCTTTCCTTTGTTTGTTTAAAAAAATCTTCAAGGTACCGATTCCTACACCGGAGTGCTAACGCTTTTTTGCAGGTTAGCTTGTTTCTTTCAGTAGGCAATCATAAAACCAGAAGGAGAAGACAAAGTGGAAGAGATGAAAAACAGGTGTGCAACCTGCTCTGATACCATGAAAGAAGTCAAAAGGAAGGGAAAACGAGAGAGAAGAAGAGGGGGAATTTTCTTTGTATTTCTATATATTACTTTACTCAATGTACATAATCAATATTATGTGTAAAGAAAAGGCAACAATATAATCTACAAATCAGATTTGATATTGATTGATCCCGATTGATCCAATAATATCCGGATGATTCTTGCATATCTTCTAATTTGCGTATCTTCCAACGGGCCATTGGTGGCATTGGGTGGCAGTGTCAAGTGGCACAACCACAATGACAAGTGGTGAAGAGGAGAGGTGGCCGGCCATTGAAGAAGAAATGGCATTAGTCGTGTTCAATTTCATGTTAAGGGACTAAAGATTATGTCTATAATTCATCCAATTGATACTAAAAATTTCTCAGCTAAGTTATGGATCAAATACAGTTATTATTCAATCCCACTAATGACACATTTCCTAGCAATGCCAATTACCATTGCCAAATTCCATTTCTTAGCTCACTAATCGAATAGGCCAAAATCTAGACGTCATAATTCTTCCTTTCTTAAAAAATTCCATCCTCAAAATTTGAGATAGTACCTATTCATTCGAAGAGATTGAATAGAGACGTCTCATTTTCTCCTCACTTTCTCATGTTGCTTCCTTCATATTATGATATTGCCATGGGACTTTGACACTTGAGAATCCGTTCCCTTCGATCCATATTTGTCTTGGTTCCTTCATGTACTTAACTCTTTCATCCATTTCTACCGTCTTAAAATCTAAAATATGGGTAGGATCAGGTTGCTATTTCCTCAACATTAATACGTGAAAAACATCGCAAACATTAGATAACTTGGTAGTAAGGCTAACCAATACACCAATTCTCCTATCCTTTTGAGGATTTCAATAGTCCAATAAATCTTGGGCTTAATTTTCCTTTCTTTCCAAACCTTGATATGCCTTTCCTTGGCGATACTTCTAAAAATACATGATCCCCCATGTTAAATTCCAAAGGTCTTCAATGTTTATCGGCATAGCTCTTCTGTCAACCTTGAGCAGTTTTAAGTTGATCTCAAATGACCTTTATTGTGTCCAACTTGATTTGTACTAATTATGGTCTTGTCAATCTCCGTTCACCTACCTCGTCTCAATAGACAGGAGTTCTACAGGCTTGTTCATATAATGCCTCAAACAAAGCCATACCAATCTTTAGCTGAAAACTATTATTATATGTAAATTCCACCAAATGTAGTTTCTCATCCTTATTACCATGGCCGGTGACCTCCTCAAAGCCTCGCTAGGCCATGGTGAGATCGATGTCGCCTAACCATGGCGAGGCCGACCTTGCGATGGCTCAACAAAGTTGAGCTTCGATTGTGGTTGGGTGAGCTCAGCCTTGCCAGATTTGGGTGAGGTTGCTATCCATGGCCTAGGCCAACAATTGGCTTAAGGAAGAAAAAGAAGAACGGAAAAAAAAGAATAGAAAAAGAAGAAAAAAAGTGAAAAATATAATAAAATTATTTTAAAAAATTAAAAGAAATTCTAAATAATAAAAGAATTTGAGGATCATAATAAACACATTTTTATTCCGAGAGTAGAAATTTTGGATAGTTATTAAATACCTTTAAATAAATTTGTGAAAAACTATTTTTGAGCTGAAATTGTTCTTGGAAAGAAAATGGTTACCAAAAGTACCATAAATTTCACTTGTTTGTTGGAGTTGTAAAGATCGAAAAGGCTTCAAACCAAAGCTAGTTATGACAAACCCTCAAATTCTAAGTAAGCCGCAAACCACTTCATCTGATTGAAGCAGTAATGAAGCATGAAGGACAGACTTTTGCTCCAGAATATAGGGAAAAGCTATATGGAAGAAGTAAGACCACAGAATCAACATGTTTGGACATAATTGTGGTAAGTCACTTTGCGGTAACTATAAAGGAAACCCCTAGCAAGATTAGAGTCCACAGCTTACATCCAAGCTTCATCAAGCTTTTTCTCAAGGTCGACAGGTTGGCTCAGAATTCCCTATCTGGAAAAACAAGATTGGAGCCACGAGAGACCATCTATGTACAACGCTGCCGTCGCCCAGCCAGGTAGAATTCGCACCCACAAAGAAGGCCAACCACCATCAGCCGACTTCCCGCTTTCTCCACAGCTGGCGTCGACCACCCAGTCAGAGTCAGTGCGGTGTACGTGCAGGAAAGAGTACGAGTAAGTGACTGGCTTAGCCCCCTCCTTTTCTCCATGTGCTCAAGTTGTCTGATCCAGTGGAGGTGGATGCTTCCCTGCACCATAAACATGTCTCAGACGGGCAATAGCTAACTAATTAGCTTCATCACCAAGAGGTCTATTTGAGTCATCTATTGCGTGTCCTCCAACTCAAGAGTTTCTTGCGAAAGGCCTAGTCATTGACACTTTGACACGAGGTTGACATGGCCCATGTTATAAGAAGGCCACACTCACTCCTAATGTTTATGTTAATACGTGAAAACTTAAGAACGTGGTGGCGAGAGCAGGGTGGCGGAAGACCCTGCATCAACGGCAGAATAAACTCCCAAAAGAAAAGTGGTAAGCAGTCCAACAGTCAAGGTGCCAGTGGAAACAGCTTAAGTACCTCTTTGGAAGATTGTGGCACCCGTATTCCCTTTGGTTCACTGGTAAGCCCACCGTAGCAGAGGTACATACAATACAGAGATATAACCGAAGCCGGTAGAATGCTCCCATTTACCCGTTTCCATTGAATCAAGTATGATAACTTCTTTGAAAACTATTTGGTAAGAGAAACCATTACTTACCGCTGTATCTGCTTCGACAAACTACAAGGAAAGTTATGCACACGATAACCCAAGAAGCAACATCAAGGACTTACTAGGAGCTTCTTCATCAGGGGGGCAGTGACCTCATGGAATATCCACCACACCATCAGAGGAAGCCCGAAGAGGCCACAATATGCAATCAGAGCCGACCCCCTGCTAATCCTTGAGACCACAGTTCGGCACACGTAGCATGCACACGCAGTGCAGCAGGGTACGAGGCATGAAGGCGCCCTCATCCTCACTCATGACCATGCAATCTACACTTGGATTAGGGGAAAGCGAAACAAGGCAAAATGTCAGCACATTGTCGGGTGCAAAGCAAGTAGAACATTTGGTGATTACTGCTATAAATGATCGCCAAAATTAAATAAAACTCATGGGGTGATCTGTGAACCGTGGAGTCTACAATGTAAGCATCATTCTAGGAGAGATGATTGACCAAGCCTAATTGCGAAGAGCGAGACAAAAAATTAATCACATTTACATGGTAAGCTAATTGGGGGCAATCGAACTATCATGCATTCCACCGAAACAATAAGCTAAGATCAGGCAAAAGGCATCAAAGCTTGAGTTTTCCCTCGACTCCATCATCAAAAGTTGCATTTTTTTGAAAAACGAAACGGCGGGACTGAGACAGGGGGAACTCGTATAAAGAATTTGACGAGGTTCAAACGTTGGAAACACGACAAAGAAGAAACAGGGGCAGCAGAGAAAGCTAAGACAGAAAAAATGGCACCTACAAGACCGGTCAGAGCGGTTGCTGATCCGGGTAAGGCGGGTCTGATCTCAGACCAAAGTCAACCCGGACTATAAGATTAAGAAAATGCATAAGCCGTAAAATACAAAAAGGTGGATTCTTGCGCGAACGAACAGTACCGGCTCTCTCTCTCCCTCCACTCGACCCGGGAAGCCACCCTCCCAACTTGGCACGCACGAGCGAGAGCGGGAAGCTGCCGATGACGGCGAACGAGAGGGTTGCCGTTCAAGCTTCCCATTCCCGTCGTCTCAAGAAACGCAAGCGAGGTACTCCTGTTTTCATTTTCCTTGCTTACCTTGCTCGCTTATCAATTTCTGCTGATCTCCTTTTCAGCTTTTCGTTGGAGTGAATTTTCAAGCAAAGCTATTCCTTTTCCGATTTGTGTTACTCAGTTGATCGAGCAGAACATGTCGAAAATGCTCTCTTTTATGATACCCAAATTATCTGACCGACTCGAATTGCTAGTTGCTACAGGCCAAACCCTCAAAGCAATGGCCTTTTTTTCTCTCATGGGTGACCCCAGGAAAAGCAAATGTCCTCTTATTGTTCTGTCGCTCGCTGTCCCGACTTTTGTTGATATAATCCATCCGGGTTGAGATCAATTTATTGCATGTTCTTTCAGTTAAGTTGAAGCGAAGCAGGGGAAAGCGTGGGGATTGTGCCCTTATCAGTCCTCTAGTCAAGAAGTACTGGTTGCAAAGATATCACCTGTTCTCGAGGTATGATGAAGGTGTCGAGTTGGACGAGGAAGGGTGGTATTCTGTCACTCCTGAGGAGATTGCCATCCGACATGCAGAGAGATGTCGTGGAAAAACTGTGATTGATTGCTTTGCTGGTGTTGGGGGCAATGCCATTCAGTTTGCTATACTGTAAGTTCTTCGTTCACTGCTTCGCTGCACACTCTTTATACTAACTCTGGAATGCGATTGTGCAGAATGTTTTGGTGGTGAAGTTGAGAGAAATATATACATGCCTTCATTAAAAGCTTAGGAATTCTCAATGGGAGTTTCAGTTTTCTTGATAATGGTTAGATGCTTGAGATGCTTATATAACAGCCCTTTCTTGAATGTCTGTTGAGAAAGTTCATGATATTTTGACTTTTAAGGCTAATTAGTTTATCTCATTAGTGGGAGTATTCTTAGATTTATGAATTGAGATTGCCTTTACTTGCTGCAGATGTCACCATGTTATTGCAATTGATATTGATCCTCAAAAAATTGCATTGGCTCTTCATAATGCCAAAGTGTATGGGGTAGAAGACCGTATTGATTTTGTTGTTGGGGACTTCTTCCAACTTGCTCCATCACTGAAGGTAGTGATACAATATACAAGAGATGCTACTTCATTCTAATCATGCCCAGTTTTCACATGTCTGTTCATGTTGCAAAGGTAGTTGAGGCAGTCTGGGTTTATTGTGCTGCTTACATGCCATGCATAGTTAGAATAAGCTTTGCAGTTCAATTGTCACTTTTTGTTGAGTTGGAGACACTTATATGGTATTAATAATGGTTATGCAATACAAGAAGAATAAAGCAAGTAATGCCAACCATTTGGCAGGTGGCTTCTGGCAATGATTTGATGCTTCAGATTGAGCCTTGCTTTTGTTTTATGATTGCGTCATATAATGCTTGGTAGGTCCCTTTAATGATTGTCCTCCAATATCGCTTTGCAATCACATGTCTGGCATAATTATTCGGTTTAAATTCTTTCTTTGTGCTCAAGGTACAAGTGTGTTGCCTGGGTTCTCATGTTCCAGGCTCAACAATTTATGCTGCATTTTGCTCAACTATAAGTAAAATGCCCCTTGATTTTGTTTCATCAGGGTGATGTTGTTTACCTTTCACCTCCGTGGGGTGGCCCATCATACAAAATGATTCAGCAATTTAATCTTGATCTGCTCAAGCCAAAAGACGGGTATGCAGAATCTCTTCATGCACATTCTTGTTCATATCTAAGTGAAAGGCCTTTTCAGATAGTGATGAAGTTATTGGTTGTGTGTAAATTATTATACTAGAGGAGTAAAAGTACCTGAATCAATTTTTAACTGAAAATAATACAAACAGTACTACAAATTTTTCTCTTTCTTTGTCTAAACAAAGAGGAGTTCTGTTCTTTGTAGTAGTGTCATAGGTCAATGGTATGAATAACTGAAAGGAGAAAGGAGGTCAAACTATATTTCCTCTGAACTAACTTTACCAATGCATTCTTTCCATATCAATAGTTATCTTATGTGTGCACGGCCTGAGTGTTATCACAAACCTCAATCAAGATGAATATGGTCTGTAGGCTGTATGATTCTGCAGTACTGTCGTCACCTAATTCTGAGACTTCCATTGTTGTGGCTAGGCAAAAAATTATCACCATTTTTTTCCAGAAAAAAAAAATGTATCTAATATCCATCTAATGACAGCTATTCAGTATTTCAAGCTGCTCAGAGGATAACACCAAATATCGTCATGTTTCTTCCCCGCAACATGGACTTAAGCCAAGTGGAAGAGCTCTCTTGGCTTTCTTCTCCTCCTTTACATGTTGAGGTACTGCCTTGTTAGATTATAACCCTTTTTGATGGACTTGATTTGTCTTCTCTGCATAACATGATAGGAGAGATCTGCAGATTGAAGAAAATTATGTGGATGGCAAATTCAAGGGCATAACTGCTTACTTCAGCAATGTTGCATGGAGGGAGGCCTGACCGTCATGCTCTCCCAGGCCGTTGCCATGGCTAACTCATTAAACTGGATCAACTAGTAATTTTTTTTTTAACCGGAGCATAGCATTTCGGTGCCATGCGGCTGATGTTCAGAGAATTTTTTCAGCAGTTCATGACCAAGTAGAATTTGATATGCCTGGCCAAGAATAGATTTTTCCTGGATGGTCATTCTTGTAGGGATTGTTTTTAGAGTCTTGCCATTTGAAAGCTTTTCTGGTGAGAAAAAATCACCTCGATTGGCATTCTCAAAAGGGTTTGGCTTTGGACAAGGTGATGAAAAATTGCTGAATGCTGACCGGTGGTAGACGAAAAAGCTATCACGCCATGTTTAGCAGGAACGATGGTGACTGAAGAAGAAAATATAACTGTGTGCGGTGGCTGGTATTCATACTGCTAGTCAAAATATGTGCGGTTTGATGCCATTTGATTGACTTCGGTGACTTGTCCATATGCAAGGGGGAAAGGATGTAAACAATTCATAGTCTACTGATATAAAAACATGTTTATTTGTAAAAACGGTTGACTGCCTGTGATCTACAAGAGCATTTCAACATGATAAATCAATTATTTCACTAGCATGTAATTGACAAATGAACGTTGGTGCTCGTAAGATCAAAACATTATTCCTAGTATAGTACAAAATTCATGGTAAATTAGTTATTTGGTTCATAAGTCATAATCGTGAACTGAAATTACTAGTAAATTACCTATGCAATCTGTAATCTACTCACTAATAGGGTGATCACTTGTAAAATTCAAGATAATCGGTAATCTACTATCAGGTTTTGACGATAGGAAAAGATTATTGTTCTATTGGTAATTAATTAATAGTTGACCATACTGATAAATTATGGATGAACTTTGAAGTATTAATCGAAGTTTAAATCTATGATCCATTATTCAAGTTTAGTGAATCCGTTTTTGGCAAATGGAGAAGCGACGATTATTCAAGACAGACAGGCAGAATTTCGCGTACAAGTACTTTTTCACATATTAAATACCCAGAGACCTTTTTTCTCCGAGAAGACATCCTCAGCCGTGTCCGATTTGACTCCGTCCAGAACCCGAATCAATACTCAGCCGAGATCACACGCCGGGCCATATTCTAATCTCGCTTCTCGCTCTCTTGCATCTGACATCGAGACGCTGAAAGAGAGCGGTTTGAGTGGCGAACCTGTGATACTGATTCACTGAAACATGGCGGAAGCTCCGGCTCACTCTGGAATTGAGTATTTTGACGTCCTCACCAGGACTGGTGAAAAACCGGCATTTGCAAACCCAGGCACGCGCCTCTCCCTCTCTTCGTCCAACCCTTTTTAGTTCTTTGTTTGCTGCCTCGAAAATTGAGTGAAAAGAAAGAACTTGATATGAGGAAACGCGGGTATCATTTTCTTCCGTTCAATCATGGGTTCTTGATGATGCGATTCTTTTTTAATGCTGATGGGATCACTTGTTGGGTCGGCTGGAAAACGGGAGCGATGTGAAAAGTACTCAGCTTTGAGTGTATCCCGAGTCCTGACAAAGCGTAGGTTGTGTCTTGTCTTAATAGCATGGATGGTGAAACTGTGCTGTCTTTTTCCTCATCATAGCACTGCTTTATGTTGGACGATCAAGCTGGTAATTGAACTGCTAGAATTAAGTTAGTTCTACGCCTGTCTCTACCAACTTTACGTATTCAAATCGTTTTACCAGTTTAAAGCTTTACTGTCCGGTACCCTTTTCTTTAACTGGAAGCAATATCTGTCATATTAATCTGCATTGTTTGCTCATAAACATCAAGACATCTATTCAAGAACCTTTTTCCCCCTTCAAACATATTTATCGACTAGTCTTTTTGACCCTTTTCCCTTCCCCTTATTTGCATACTGTTGCTGTTATCTTGTGCAGGGGTGATGTGCACCGTGATGGGGATTACCATCGAGCAGTTCATGTGTGGATATATTCAGAGAGTACACAGGAACTTCTCCTCCAGAAGCGTGCTGACTGCAAGGACTCGTGGCCAGGCTGCTGGGATATTTCGAGTGCTGGCCATATATCTGCTGGCGATTCCTCGCTTGTGACAGCCCAGTTAACAATCTCAATCCTTTAATAATGCTTGATTCTCTGCTTCTAGGTTCAGAGCAATTCTATGCTCTGCAGGAACTACTATTAGCGTTTTCATCTTTGTGGCATCTACATTAAGATTTGGGCCTTATATTTTGCTGTGGTTCAATTTTTATACATGACTCCTAGTAAGTTGTGTTTTGTTGTTACCTGGGTCGTTTTCTAATGGCAATGCTTCCCACAGTACTGTTACCTATAAAGAAGTAAGGCTATTTTCTGTTATCTTGCAATCACAGATTACCTTGGGAGAAAGTTATTCGCCTAAAAACTACCAGTTTGATCTATATTTTATAAAGTTCTTGAGATCATTTTTTTTCTACTGGCAACAATTCTGATAGAGCTGCTCTTGATGTGGATTCCCACCATTGCAAGTTTTCACCTCAATTTGTGTACATATTTGTAATTTTCATTCATTAGCATTTTTTGTGAAGACTATTTGCAGTTTCTCTTCATCTCGCCACTATAGAACTAATTTGGCTATTTGCTAGTTGCAATTTTAAAATATGCATGATTTCTCTTCTTATCTTGATGCCCATGCAACATGATCTGTCTTCCAGTCTGAAAGTGCAGTTCTAGATCCACTGAGCTCGTAATTCTGACTTTGACTGGCAGAAAAGGAAAGAAATAAGAGGATGGACCTTGGCCAAGGCCTTTACGACCCTGAAAGCTTTAATTATATACAAACCATGTCGTAGAAATATAATAAGAATTCACGAGGTAGAGTACTTTTTTCCTTCAGTAAAGCAATAATCCCAATTGGTGGAAAGAAGATGCTTTATATATAATTGTAAAAATTGATTTTAGAGAGCTGGCTTATGATTGTATATGAAGGCTCCTGTGAGTTGTGGACCTGTTTGTGAAGAAACTTTTTACAATAATATTAAAATCTAGAACAGAAACTAAATACACTGAGAAATTCATGCCATTTCCTTTACATTTACTGAATTTATATGTTCCTGACTTGATGTTTTATGGTTATTTAAATTACATGCTTGCTCTGGCCACCAAAAAAAAGAATTACCTGCTTGCTCAATCATGCTTATTCTGAGATAAACTTTGTATGCCTCAGGAGGGAACTTGAGGAGGAGCTAGGGATAGTCCTTCCAAAAGATGCATTTGAGTTGTTATTTATTTTTCTTCAAGAGTGGTTAGTGACCCTTACCTCCATTTCTGCAACTGTTTCCTTTCCCTCCAAAGACGCATCAACCAGGCTAGACATTTTCAAGATTCTGTATTCATTCTTCTTCATATCAATGGATTGAAGCATTTTCTCATGTTTCAAGTTATTAACTGTAGCACTGGTACCCACGGAACATTGTGTGCAATCTATGGGGTTTTGACTTGTGCATGTCATGTAATGGGAGTTCCAAGATAGGGTATCATGTCGTTTTAAGTTTTACACTTTATTTGAAAAAGACACAATTAATACTTCCACAACCTCTCTTAAGTGCTTTATTGGCTAGCCATTTGATGTGTTTTCGTGTGCAGCACAGTTGCTTTAATGCTTTTGGCAGTCACACTCTGTCTTACTCCATTTTTCCATTCTTTACTTGAACAAGTTCTTGCTTCTGGAATTTGGTCAATTGAAATTTAATATCCTTATGTTGAGATTTTATTAAACCAAATTTGAACTAAAAATTCGCGAAATTTAAGTTTTCATTACCTAGGATGAAGAAATCTGTTTACATAGTATGAGAAGCATCAGATCCAGAAGTTGCATCATCAATTACTGAATAAGTAGAAGGCATCCTATCTACTACTGAGCACCGTGCATTTATATGACTTCTTCATGAGGTTATATTAAGACAAAGTGTTAAAAGTCAGTTTTCTCCAAATCTTCAATAACAAATGATTTTAGAGGTTTTGGCCAGCTTTAATATTTCTTTCATTCTTTTTAATTTGCTCAAAGGACATTCAGGGTATTCATACTTCATTGACTTCTTATGTTGCTTTCCCATGCAGTGTGACAAATGATGGTGATTTCATCAATAATGAATTTAATGATGTCTATCTGGTGACCACTCTTGATCCAATTCCATTGGAGGCCTTTACGCTGCAGGTACCATGCTCTTGTCTAAAGTGAGTTTTGTTCTTGCCCACTCAGAAGATGGTCTTCCTTGTAGTGGTGTTTATGTATAAATTGGAGGATCATCAAGATAAAAGCATGTATGAACGGTAGTCAATATGCATCTAGGTAGATATGTGCATGAACATTCGCATGGAAATTTACAAATATAGATGGGACCATATTCTTTGCCAATTTGTCATTTGTCAGCATGTTAAGTTGTTCAGGGTTTTTCAGTTTGATGGAGAACTTACTGGAGAACGGCAAATTTATTTATCCCAAAATAGAGCTTCATATTGAAATGATTACCGGCATCTCCAGGATTTTGCTCTTTCATATTAATTGCTTCTTTTAATTCGAGTACTTGTCTACTGTAAGTTCATGACATATATCTTTTTAGGGTTTTGTTAACAAGTGCCCCCGGGACACTTTTAGGCTACGCTTGATAAGGAAATGTTTTCATTTCTAATGCACTGCTTACCTGTAACAAGAAAATGTAAATGCATTGACATTTTTTTCTAATTTGAGATGTTTTACAAGTGCCCTTATCAACCTTCTTATTATCTACTACTAAAGAGGTTTTCAACAACTATACCATCTGAGATCTTTTTGTTGCATAGGAAAGCGAAGTATCTGCTGTTAAGTACTTATCTTATGATGAGTATAGAAGTTTCCTTGCTAAAGAAGATCCTGAGTACACCCCATTTGACGTGAATGGGCAGTACGGGCAACTATTTGACATAATTACACAAAGGTAAGCTTCAGAATAGATGCTTGCTATGAGAAAGCCTAATGAACTTTTGTTATTTCATTTGGAGAAGTTTTAGCTTAGGCTAGATATCCTATCATTTAGTTTATTGACATTAATTTTTAACTTGAGAAGTAATTGAAAGAGTTATGGGTAATTTCTTCCTTATGGGCATTTGCAATGTTTTATACCACTTGCATAATCTATTTTATCTAAATTTATTAAAGGTACAACCAGAAGGCCATTGACCGCAGCTTGGCTCTACAAAAGAAAATCCATCGCTATGCTTCTGTTACCCTCAAGGCAGAGGTTGTAATTCCTTTGGTGGAATTTATGTAGATCTCTTTTCTCATATCTGTCATAATTTGTAGCAGCTAGTCTTGGATGGGTATGATTCTCAGGTCATTTATTTGTTTAACCGAAGGGGATAAAGGACTATAGAAGCTGCTTGCAATTCTTTTGATATTTTTATTACTCTAACTCATTGCGCTAATTGTAGACATAATTGCTATTTGATGTGAGTTCATTTTGTCTTTGCCTTTTGTTTTTAGCTCTGTTGTCCAACCACATTCATTAGGAAGGACTAAATACATGCCACCCCTACCCCAGTATAAGATGACTGTCTTATTCCTAGGGGTTACACAAAGAAGCTCATTTTCTACTTCTCTGAGAGAATTTTTTTTTTAAAAAAAGTGCATGTGTAATGTGCAGTGGTCTCGGTGACTTTTTCTTCATATCTATGTATCTTATATGTGGAAAAATCTTGTGAGGATCAGTTCAGTCTTGGTTATGTGATGTCAGCCAAAAAGGCCTTTGCACTAGCTTGCTCAAAAGTAGTAGTGGAATTTACTTCTTATACTTCAAGGTTCTTTTTTACATTTTTTTTCTTGCATGCACAAGAAACAACGTTCATCTCTTTATCTACAAAAAAAGAAACGATATTCACCTTTTCATTTCACTCTCACATTTTCTTGTGCAGCTTTCAGGGCTTTCAAATGGAGAAAGGGAAGCCCTGCTTTTAGTAATTGAGGCTGCAAAAGTTATTGATGAGATCTTCTACCTACAGGTTGGTAAAACTGTATATGCATATCCACAATTATTTCTAGATCAATACTGAACTTTCTTAAGTGAAGCATACTTTACCTCTACCTTTGATCGGTATATGTTAAAATATGGTGCATGTGTGATACCTATCAATTGGTAATTCTTCACCTTAAAATGGACCCTTGGACTGAAGGAACTAGCCTATCTTGAGTCAAGTACTGGTATCGATTTTTTTTTTTTCAGTCAATTACAACATCAAATGGCGGTCCAGTAGTTGCAGAATGAGAAAGATAGTGTTAGATAGGACGTTCAATGGCATGAGATGATCCATATAGTTGATGCAGCTATGGGGGTAAAGCTTTGTTGTTTTTATCATTAAAAAAATTTGATGCGGTCGTAATTTAATAACTTATCTACTGAGACTGGCGAGAGGATATTCTATTATCAAATGCTTTTAATATAGTCCTTATTGTCAGGCTGTGAATGATTCTGCATATTTTTGGCTGCTTTCATAAATCATTACATGCCTTGTTCGTTTCTTAAAAGGCAAGGTTGGTGTTCGCTTTATGAAGATAGCAGTAGGATCATGATGATACTAACCATTCTTTTCTTCTAGTCAAACTTATTGTCATAGACAGAGGTACTAATTCCTGAATTATAAGAGGGTTGAGAATCCTTCTATACTACAGCTTAAGCAGCTTTCTGCTTGATTTGATTTTGGTGGGTAACTTTTTGTTTATTATTTTAGGTATGGTACAACAATCCAGCTTTGAGGGATTGGTTGAAGGAGCATGCTGCTTCGTCAGAGCTGGACAAGCTTAAATGGATATACTATTCAATAAATAAAAGTCCATGGTAAACCAAGATGGAAAGCTCTGACTTGACATGTCTCTCATTTCTTTTATTCACATCTCTCTTCTTTCTTAGTTGGTTAGCAAAAATGGCACTCTCATACGTGTGTGCAAATTTTGACAAGGAAAGAGACGGTGTAATTTCAGTTATTTTAGAAAATCCATCAAAATGCTAGTTGGGTGTAAAAGTTAATTTAAATCTAGAGTTCGTGAGAGATTTATGAAATAAAATAATAGTTTGTCAACCCTTTTAAATTATTATTTTGCCCATTTTTCAGTTATATACAGCTTTCATTCATTTTATCTTTCATGGAATTTTTGGGTGAAAGTTTGAGATGGAAAGTTGCCTTTGGGTTTTTTTTTTTTTTTTTATATGATATAGAGAGATAAGAAACAGTCAAGATTAGTGAAACTCTCATTAGAAGACCTTTTATAGTATTTATGTTGGTTTCGGAAAAGGTTATTGCCACAGATAATTTCCTTTAGTGGAAGTTTCAGAGTGTTAAGGGACTGACATGATTAATTGCATCGTTTTAAAACTTCCATTTGATTTTGCATGGGTGGTCACCTTTTTAAATTTTTATGTCCTTCATGACATCTAGAATTGTCAAAGAATGATAGTTTTTATCTGTCCACAGGTCTTGCCTTGATGAGAATGAGGCATTTTTGACAACTGCAGATTCAGCTGTTAAGTTGCTCTCCAAACCTGCAAAGCAAGTAAATGGGTGGAAGGGTATAGAATATAAGGTTGCATTTCCCATGCAAAAACCACCCAGTGCAAACTTTTATCCTCCTGACATGGAAAAAGAGGTATCTCTTTAAATTGATCCAAATTCAAGAATGACCTACACCAGCTAACATCCATTCAAGATTGGATTTGTAATCATTGAAGCTGTCTATTCCCTATATATCTGCTAGAAAGTTATTTTAACTGCTTGTGTGGAATCAGGAATTTGATTTATGGAAGAGTAGCTTATCAAAAGATGAACAATCGGAGGCAACTGGCTTTTTCAACGTCATTAAGAGGAAAAGTCAATCTAGTTTGGACGGAGCCTCATCTATAGTTTCTGACGAAAGTAATAATAATAATACAGTCAAACCAGTTCATGACCTTTTTATTGTCCCCTATTCACAAGAGTACAGAGCTTTGCTTACAAAAGCTGCTGAACTGTTGCATAAAGCTGGAAATTCAACTAGCTCCCCAAGGTATTGTTGGTTGAAGTATTACCATTACCAATTCATTGGGTCATTCTATAAACATGAACATGCCAATACTGGCTGAGTTGTTCATAAACACCTGTACTTTCTTGCTTTTTGTAGCTTGAAGAGACTATTGCAAAGCAAGGCTGAAGCCTTTTTGTCCAATGACTATTATGACTCAGACATTGCCTGGATGGAGTTGGTTAGTATATATTGCCTTTTGTTTCATCTTTAATGTCATAATTCTCATTGTGAGTAGACGTGTTACTTCTGAGATTGAAATTCTGCAGTGGCTGGCTGTAGTATATCTACAATGGGAGAGAGGACCTAGCAAGTGTAAGATGTAGCTCTGGTTTGATAAGTATTCTGACGACATTTTAGCATACCTATGAGCTTTATCTACTGGAGGAAAAGAGAGTCCTCTGTCAATCTCCATCTATTAGGAAGTACAGAGTTCACCTTAGCAGTTAGGTATCTGGAGCAGAAAATGTAGAAGCTTGACTAAGAGAGATTAAGGTTGCTGAGACTGGTTGCCACCACATTTAGGATTAGGGCGATAATTTGATAAATTTGAGAAAGAGTTTTGGGTGGAATTCTGAGATAATATTCCTTCTCGTAGTCTTTGAGTAAAAATTTCACCAGCTGAATAAGATGAGCTTTCTTCCACTGGTTGCAAATGGTGCTGCTGTGACCTTTTCCTCTAAAATAAAAGATTTATGATGAGGGACTCTCTTTAACAAACACTCATCTTAAGAATGGTGTCAGTTTACTTCTAACCGTATCCCATTCTCAGACCTCTTTAGTGCAAACCATTGATGATTTTGTCACTTCTCCTGTTGGTGTTGAGAAGTGAATGCTTGAAGAAAATTTTTTCAGTCTGTAGCTGGTTATGTTCTCAGTAGTTTAATGCTGCAATATTCTCTTGATAATGAAGGTCACTAGCCTAGTTATTATGCTGATTTTTTACCCAGCTGGAGCATTGGTATCAAGCCAGGTTTTGGCCTGCATGGACAGTCAGAAAAAATGGTCATTTGTTCAATTTTTAGTGGCTATAATTTGTTAAGTTGGTTATCTCATGATCTAGAATTGCTGGGAAAGAATAAAGATGCTCATCTTTTAAAATCAAGTTCTGGAAGTATTCCTACATTACTAATGTATCGATCCTCTCACTTTTCCCTAACTTGAAGGACTCCAAGTTGGATGTGACTATTGGCCCTTATGAGACTTATGAAGATGCGCTATTTGGCTACAAGGTATTATTCCCCCAGAATTTTCATCCATGCATTGTAGGTTCGCCATGCATGTATGTCATAGAGCCTACTTGTGATTCACTCTCATATAGATTGTTTAACCTATAACAGTTTTGGATACTGACCTCGGAAGAAGACTGTTTAATTGCATTAGCAGTCTAAAAATACGAACAGCAATGGATGAGGTGGTTGTCTTCAGAGATGAATAGTAGAGTGACATATATTCATATCATTGATAGGTATCGGTATATAATTCTGAACAAAGAAGAACATGATCTTCTGATTTTTATCCTTCTGCAAGGTAGACAAGAAAAAATATCTGTTGCTAAAATTACAAGAGAAAATCTGAGAAACCACTGCAATTGACCTCGGAAGCATACAATCACCAGACTGGTTGGAACCTTTGTAAATGATGCCTGTGGAGCCTGGACTCCTGAAGTCCGGTCTTTACCTATCATGTACAGATTTTAAGTTGATGTAGCTGATAAAATTGTTGAAATTCCTTCATTGACAGTGCCAGACTTCCATTTCAAATCTATGTGCATAACATTCACATCGATGTCTCAATACTTTATGAGGTCTTGATAAAATTGTGTCCCTTTCTCTTCCTTGAAGTTTTGATCTTGCTACCCATGCGTCGTAGTAACTCCACCAGTCCTGTTATTTTATTCCTCATTAGCCTTTAGATATGTCCTTATCGCATGCACTCAATTGACCTTCACAGAAAAAAAGTACTTTATGATTGAAATGTTGAAGATGAAAGAATATTTGAGGTGACTGCGAGCAAATGGTGCAAAAAATATGTGAGAGAGAGAAGTATGGAAAGGGAAGCAAAAGTTATGATGTTACTGGTGATTTGTTTTTGACTGACTTTATATATATTATATATATATATTTATCTCTATGTATCTATCCTCAATCTAATAAACCAGTTATCAAAGCAAGAGATGAATTATTTTTAAGTAGGAAAGGGAGAAAATATGCAAGAAATGAGTACTCACTTTTGTCTGTATAGTATGGAATACCATATGCAACGATGTTGATATGCCTCGTGATAATGCTTGGATGCACTTTAGGTGCAGCTCAATGCCCTTTAACATGTCCATGGTCTTGTACTAATATTTGTCTCTGCATCTTTGGCAATGCTACTATCAATTCGTAATTTGCATTAGGCGACATTTGAAGCTTTTATTGGTATTCGTGATGACAAGGCGACTTCTCAATTAAAACTCTTTGGAGATAATCTTCAGGTACCTTTGTCAAATCATCTTCCACAGAGACTCAATAAATATAGTCCAACTTTACTGATGTAGGATACTTTCTTATCTTTTGTAACATCGCACTAGGTATTGGAACAAAATCTGCCTTTGGACAGTGTATACAAATCGCTAGATGTGATTGCTGCACCAATACGTGTCATTCAGCTTGTTTACAATGCAGGGGTGAGTTTTTGGTTATTCAGCAGAATGTGAATCATTATGATTGCATTTACAATGCAGGGGTGAGTTTTTGGTTATTCAGCAGAATGTGAATCATTACGATTGCCTGTGGACTTATTTCATATATGGTCTTATATTCCGGTTAATGAACACCTCTTTCTGGAGTAAGATTGTGGACACATATTTTCCTTAGCCAGTTCAATAGTAACAATTTTCTACTCATCGTTTGACAGTTTGACTGATAGTTATGCTATCTTAGACACCCTGATGCTTTTATTTTCTGAAAACTAATTGATGGATTGATACCCAGGATGTCAAGGGCCCTCAAACTGTTGCTTTTAATTTACCAAATGATGAGCGTATCGTGAAGGATCGAGGAACATCAATGGTCATCCTCAAGAATGTTTCAGAAGCAAAGTATGACTTCCTTGCCACCTTTATGATTGTTGTATTTCCTTTAGATTACAGCATAATGTCTGCATCTGATTTTCTACACCCTGAAGTCGCTTCTTATGCTTCTCAACTCTCTTCTTATTAAAACCAGGTTCAAGCATATTCTCCAGCCCATAGCAGCTGCATGCATTTCAAGGGAACAATGTGGGCTAGTAGATTTCGATTCTTTCTTTACTCACACGATTTGCCATGAGTGCTGCCATGGAATTGGCCCCCATACCATAACTCTACCAAATGGTCAGAAGTCTACAGTGAGACTAGTTAGTCCCCTCAACTTTACCTTGTCATACTTTTTTTTCCCATTTCCTTCTCATTGTTGTTATCATAATCTCGTGGTTTAATAGAATTTTAAATAGCAAATTGTTTTTTTTGTCCAACATGTGTTGAAAGACAATGAAGATTGTGCTTTTGATGCTAACACATTGCAATAGATGGTGAAGAGAATCCCATTACAAGGTCCAGCACGGCAGCTCCAAAATGCCTGTTGTTCACAATGTACACCCATAAAAGTGAAAGTATAGACTTAAAGAGCTACTTTCTCATTTCTCTTTTGCCAATAAATCTCGAAACTCATGTGATTCCATGTCTGTATATACCGTGTCTGTCATCCAGAAACCATCACTTGATTTGCTTGATAATAAAGGAACTAGTACTAAGATACTGACCAATGTTGAAAATATTGCTCGTTTTGAGAAAAGTTACTCCATGGGATACTATTGCATGCTTATCGACATGGGAGTGTAGACAGACCCTTCCATGTAGGAACTTAATGTAAGAATTCCAGTATTCTTCTCTCTTGGCTTCAGTGACATTCTTCTATCTACCAATGCAGGAGCTTCAAGAACTTCACTCAGCTTTGGAAGAAGCAAAAGCTGATATAGTTGGTCTGTGGGCGCTAAAGTTTCTTATTGACCAGGTAATGATGTTTTAGGTTCTGGAAATATCTAAAATAAGGCTGATATTCTTACTCTTACACGATTTGCAATGGCATTCAGGACTTGCTTCCAAAGACTTTGGTTAAGTCAATGTATGTCTCTTTTTTAGCTGGATGCTTTCGCTCGGTTCGTTTTGGCTTAGAGGAAGCTCATGGGTAAGCTAGCTATACATGGATCCTTGTCCCATCATATCGACAAATTCCCACTGAGCTGTATATGGTCCTGTTATATTACCAGGAAAGGTCAGGCGTTGCAGTTCAACTGGTTATTTGAGAAAGGAGCACTCGTGTTGCATGATGATGAAACATTCAGCGTCGATTTTACAAAGGTACTACAGTGGGCATTCCCCACGTCCTTAGCGTCATTTTCTGTTTAGAATAACCAATTGATTGCCATAAATCCTTTGTAAGGTTGAAGGTGCCGTAGAAAGCTTGAGCCGGGAGATACTCACAATTCAAGCAAAAGGTGACAAGCGGGCTGCAAGGTCCCTCATCAATAGATATTGCAAAATGACAGATCCACTCAAATCTGCTTTGCAGAGACTAGAAAACATTCAGGTAGTATTCTATAACTTTTGCATCTACAAACTCCGTCATACTTTTCCTTGGTTTAATATGGACATCCTAAGATGTTAAAGAGCAGCACTAGATCAGCCAAATAAAGAGAGACACCCTGTACCGAACAGTCTGCCATTCTATGAGTTGAGGGTATTTTTCAGTGTGCTGGCGTATTTCTCACATGTCTTTGCCTAATGGTTTCAGGTCCCAGTGGACATTGCTCCCATATTTCCGATTGCTGATTTGGTGTCGGAGTGAAAGGATCGGAGTGAAAGGAAAGGAGTACTCCGTGCTCAGCTTGTCTTCTCAGCTGTTGTGGCATTCTATATTAATTCATGAGAATCAGGCTTTATTCCCCCGCGAGAACGAAGAAATAACTGGAAGAGCCCTTCCAAATGACATTATGGCGTCTTCCATCAGTTATAATTGGCAAAACTCTTCATGCTTAATACAGTGATTTATGATAAGTATAGGAGAGGGAATGTCTTTACGTTACATGTTCTGTTAGAATGATAATTTCCTAATCACATATATATATATAATTATTAAAAAAAAAAAAAAACCGAGGCAATGCACTAGAATGATAAATGATATGGTGTCTTTTCGAAGGATTTCATTATTGAGTTTTCTAAGCACTAGTTGAAGAGTCAATCAAGAAATTTTTTAAACCATTAGGGGTTCGCCTCAGTAGGCTTTCTTCCAACTTGGAAGGGCAAGGTGGGAGTTCAAATCCCCACCTTCTCAAAAGGGATTAGGAGTGGGGATGATTTCATTTTAGGAGTGGGTTTCGACTTCCACGCCTTGTAAGAAGGCAAGATAAAAGTCTAAGAGAAGAGTGAGTGTTAGTGTTACAGAAGGATTAGAACATAACCGACCAAAAAAAAAAATCAAGAAAATTTTCCAAATTCATGAATTGTCCTGTGTCATACATGATCATTTCTTTGAAAAGTGAATTATTTGATATTAAAGTATGCTTAACGAGTACATGAGGGTACCATCATGACCTATGTGAGAATACTTGATAAGTAAATGTTAAATAAATACGGCGCAGACATAGGTCTTTGATTGAGCCTCTCATGAAATGAGCTATTAATGTGGCCTAGAAATACTAACTCTATATCGCCGAGAGGAATTTAACAAGTATGAGACGTAAAATTTATTATTCCCTAATAGTCATGGATAAAATGACTATGGAAACGAATACGAACTTCCAATAATTCATTCTTTTGGTGATGCATAACCTCCGTATCTTAGTTAATCTTATTCATGCATAGGAGTCACCATCCCTTCCATCAAGAATGCAATTTGCTAACTTTAACCTCAAATAATAATTAGTTAATTATGATAAAGTATATAAATAAATCTTAATAAATTCGATTTTTTCCTTGTAAGGTCAAAGTTGAATTTGAATATTCACACTCCACGAGATACAAAAGTCTACGAGCTTGACCTTTTAGTTGATAAAACACGCTACGAGAAGATTATTGAGCAAATCATGCATGTTTCATAACCATTGTCAAGTCCAATGCGTTATTGATTTATTCATTTCTAGATACCATAAACTAATTGAGTGTTTTCGTTCATTCTCATATCAAACAATCTTAGCCACTCATCTTCCGAACAAGCCCAATAATTGCTTGGCAATAAAGTGCGGCTATCAAACACTCTTACAAAAGTCTCCAATGCATGCCATAAAATATGGTACAACCAATAATCGTTGCCGCTTTTCGATTCCCACAGCTTTACTTCACTCCACTCGAGAGACATCGCCACAACACATTCAAACAAAACTCCCGCTTTTTAACCCTGCGAAAACTTCCAAGCAGATGCACCCAAGTCAAAAAACGCTGAGAAAGCCCCAGCCGTTTCGGTCTCCGAAAACGCACGAAACGACGCCGAGTGCCCAATGGTTTACCGACCGTTAACTCCTCACCAAACCCGCCCGCATCCAAAAGCCGCATTCCAATTATCAACGCACACTTTCCCATGCATTTTCAAATTTAAACCCCGTAGGAACGCACCCCCACTAAATAAATTGAATAAAACGCAACAAACCCAAAAACGCCCCCCAAGAGCGCCACGTCAGATTGACATGCGGGACCCACCGGACGGGGGCCTCCGACGTGGCAAAAGATGAGTGGCCCCAGATATCCGTCCCCCAATACAATCACGCTTTATGGTAGTTTCACCCAATGTTGTAGTAAAGATGGCTGCTTGCATTGAATTCTGGTTTTTAAATCAAGGTAATAATTTTTCATATGGAAAAAAGATAATGTAAGGTTGAAAGAAATATCCATAATTAATTATCTTTCTATATAAATCATGAAGCGGCTTGCAGTAAAGTCCCACTTTAGAATGTCACTTCATACACGGAGTGACTGGGTGCAGTAAAGTCTTCACCTTTCTCTTTCTCGAAGCGCCTGCTTTGCAAAGTTTCAAAAAATGGCTGCTTGTTAGCTGCTGCTCCTGGGTAGATTTCTGAAGACCAATCCAAGAATCTCCTCATTTCCAACGCCCCCCCAAGACATCACCACAAAACCCAAACCCCATCAGAGGACATCGCTCGTGACTGTCACATCTTTCTTTCCCCAAAACAAGGTCAACAATCAGAGCATTGATCGTCACCCCACAGACACAGTCACCGACACCCTTGTGTACTCTGTTTGGCCTTCCAACCACGCTCGCCACACACGGGCGCGGGTACTCTGTTTCTGTCGTTCTCATTCTTGCAAGAGGATGACTCCCACCAAGAAGACCATCCCACGCCAATTCTCGTACAACACGCTCTACGTGAACCCCCTGACCGACGCCAGGCACGTCCGCAGCTGCAGCGAAGGGATCGCCCTCGAGGGCCACTCGAACCACAGCCCCGTCAAGCTCGGCGACCACCGCAAGGAGAATGCCCATCCCAACCAAGAACCGGACGCGGCGGACGGTGACGATAAAGAGAACGCCGCTCCGAAATCTTGGTCTGCGGCCATTTCCAAGCACTCCTCGAATCTGAAGTCTCTGTCCACCGGGAAAGCTTTGAACTTGAAGCCGTCTTCTCTCCAGTTCTGCATGCAAATGCAAGACAAAGATCCGAATTTGGGGTCCAAATTACGGGACCCAATTGGGTCGGAGAACTCGCATTCTGTGAATATCTGGGATTACTCTGATTCGGAGTCGGCTCCAGCTTCGTCTTGGTCTACATTGCCAAATAGGTGAGTTTCCGGCTCAGATAAAAAAGTACCATTTTTCCATTCCCTGAAGTCTAGAAATTGAATGATGTGTTTGTTCATGAGTCAGGAATTGTGGGTCGATGTTAAATTGATGTTTGGTGTGATTTCAGGACTTTGTTGTGCAGACCATTGCCTGTGGACATTGGGAGGTGCACCTGTGTTATTGTGAGGGAAAAGTCTATAGATGGAGTTAGTGGTGGCACTCTGTATTCTCTATACACCAACGTAAGTTATTTTTCTGGATGTCCTTCATTCTGTTTCATATCCCTGTTTTATTGACATTTTAAACTTGAGATTTTGTTTTCCTTTTTCTATTTTGCTTTTTATTGTCAGTTTGTTGGATGAAGCTTAATTTGTGGAAGTAAAGGCACGGTTAAATCGGACTGAAAATCATGTTGGGATCAATGAAATACTGTTAAGACCGTAGTGTACACAACCTATGAGAAGTCAAGATAGCTTCAACGAAGTTGGACCCGTAGAATTTCTCGTTTACTTGGGTTCAATGTTCCTAGATGCCGCATGATAAGCTATACTTTTCTGATGGTTGACGATTTCGTACCTGGCTATTTTTCAGATGCTTCCAAAAATTTCCTACATAGTTTTGCCCTGTTCACAACCGCAGATAGGGCACAATTAATCCATCACATAGTGGATCCTTATTTTCTTTTTCAGGATAATCAATTTTATCCTTATGATATAGGTAAATTTTTTGCTTTTCTCATAATGACACTGCCAGATTGGCATGCATCTGCATTACCATGGGTTTCTGAATGTGGTACTGTATGCTTGTTTTTGTTTCGTAGCTCAGATTTTGCTGCACTGAGCATCCTTTCATCACGTCTTGGATGTTCATTGGTTTATAATTTCTTAGTTGCATTTTGAATATTGCTTTGACGACCAACGGAAGAACATTATCTGAACAATGATTTTAAAAGGTCGCAGTATTAATTGGTTATAACTTGTCAATTGGACAGATGCCAATCCTTCTTGATAGAATCTGAAGATCTAATGCAAATGCAGCTTTGGCTAAGTAAAAGAACTCTGAATATTCATAGCTTCTCTTGCAATGGATCATATGATTGTCTAGGTGATGGTGCATGTCCACCATTTGCTTTATTGTAGATTTTCACTATCGACTTCTCTTGCTATCTATTAGTGGATAGGCATATGTTTACGCTTCAGAATCTTTAGGTACAAAAGACAAAACAGTTCTTAGAGTCAGTATGATTTGCTGAGCATCTGATACTTGCAGGAAGGTAAGGGACGACAAGATCGAAAACTAGCTGTTGCCTTCTGCAAGCGACGCAATGGAAAATCCATCTTCACCATAGCTCAGTCTGTAAAAGGATTATTATCCAATGGTGATGATAGTTACATCGGTGCTGTAACAGCCAATGTCATGGGTTCAAAGTACCATATATGGGATCAGGTTCACCTTCTTGAAACTTTAGCCAACGTAACACCGATAATTAAAGCTCAGTGGACTCCCACATAGATTGAAAGTACCATCTATGTTTGGAATTAATCGGACAACTCAGATTAATTCAGTCGTTTTTTCAGGGGGTCTCTTTGGACTCTGTAGCTAGAGGAACTAAAGCTCTTTTAGCAGTTGTAACGTGAGCAATCTCTCTCTCTCTCTCTCTCTCTCTCTCTGTAACATGTGCACGCATAGTCACACTCAAAATGCAAAACTGAAAATTATGAGAGTTGGCTTACCTTTGGTTATGCAGATTTGTACCTACCATAGCCACTTGGACAGGAAGCCACAGGATCATGAGAGCGTACATACCAAAGCATCAATCAATGCAGCTGAAGAACACAACTCAAGTGAGCTTCATGGAATTCTTTTGACAAACTATACCTTGTCGCTTGTTTCTATTTTCCTAGGTCTCCGATGAAAAAGAATGTTGATCTTTTTTCTGCTGTCAGGTTCCACACATCAGTGGACTCCCAAAGGACTGGGAGGAAAGAAGAGATAGAGTCCATCAGCTAGTCTCAAGGGTTCCACACTACAATAAGGTAATATAACAAATGCTCTGTTTTTTAATCAAGAAAGAGGGTTGCATGTGTAGGGGAAATGTTCTTTCGCAGCGATCTGCTTGGATCAAAGTTTTCATTCTCTTCCTTGAGTTAGGTAGCTAAGTATCTTGTGTTGCTTTTTGCAATCTCAGATTTCTCAGCAATACGAGTTAGATTTCAGAGACAGGGGAAGAGCTGGACTTAAAATACAGCGATCGGTCAAGAATTTCCAGCTTAATTTGGAGGTACACTCAACTCCGTAATTTTTTTTCTTTTTTGGGTCAGAGAACTCCGAAAGTTTAATTCATATAAATTCGAAAGTGAGCAAGGAACAATAATAGGTGTCATGCCTTATATCCAACAATGAATACACCTCACCCTTGCTCGTGGATTATTATACACATGCAAAGAGAATAAGCAATGAGATGGTCCCAAACAGGTGATTATGATGGCTGATATTAACACATTTTCTTCAGGAGAATGGTAAGCAGACAATCCTGCAGCTCGGACGGGTGGGAAAATCTAAATATGTCATGGACTACAGGTATAAACTGCAATTTGATGTACTTTGGCTTAAACCATGTTGTGCGACCAAGAAATGAAAATTTTAGTAATTTATTTCATGTCATGCAGGTACCCTTTGACAGGTTATCAGGCATTCTGCATTTGTTTGGCCTCCATAAATACAAAGCTATGCTGCACAGTGTGATGACACTGTGCTTGCCCTCCTGAATTTGTAATTCAATCTCTGAGTACAGATGTCAGAAGTCGTATCTTCATCTTTTGGGCGCTATCCCACTACTTCATGCAGAAGTAGTATGGCACCATTTTTTGTAGAGGCAAACATTTCGAGACAACAATTATGGGCCGTTTTAGATGCAAAACGCATGCATCTCGTCATCCCAAATCGAAGACATTTCCTTCACTTTTTTTTCCTTTTCGTTGTTTACTATGCTTTTTCTACACGTTTGCTGATCAAATGAGCCTGCAATTTCCGATGCTATTTTGGAGTTGGATGCTATAAAGAATGCAAAATCCTTAAGAGTGGACCTCTCAAGAGGAGAAAAGAGAGGCTTATGGATATGATGGGCCGCTGTGATCACACCATAAAGGCCAAAGCATTCGGGTGAAAATGATCAATTTAGCATTGCCTTAACTTGCAGTTACTAACTGACCAAAAAAATAATAATAAAAACTTGCAGTTACTCATTAATTAAAGTACAAGGTATTTTGTACTAAATCATCATCTATTTTAGCACAATGAAATCATTCGATAATTCCTTCAAGCAGAAGCAAAAAAAGGTGAAACTGAGATGATTCTATAATATCAAATGATACAACCAAGTAGCGAAATCCTCGTTCCTGGGAGGTCCAACGTACGACGGTTGGTCCGGAACTCGAAATGGTCGAACCTTTCTTTCGACTCGCGTCTGCGAGAGCAATGCGATATCGCTACAGAGTCGTAGCTACGTCGATGGGCGATGGTGAGGAGCAGGCTGACGCAGATGGTCTCAAAGCTTCGATCTTTGAAGGAAGCAGAACAAGCCCAAGCTTCCATCGTCAAAGCAGCCCTCTGGGACCACTCCGGCATCGTTCCCAAGCTCATATCCTTCGCTTGTCTCTCCCCCGCAGGTAGCCTCTCGTACGCCCAAGCGATCTTTCAAGAAACCAGCATGGACAACCCCTTTGTTTGTAACACCATGATGCGAGCTTACTCAAAGAGCGCGTTTCCCATCAAAGCTGTACTCATTTACAACCACATGCATGGCGCGCGCGTTGAATGTGATCACTTCACCTACAATTTCGTGCTCAAGGCCTGTGGCAAAATACTCTGGTGCACTAAAGATGATGCGAGGCCTGTTGAGCGTATTGGTGTCGCTTCCAAGGGAACTGAGATTCATTGCAGAGTCTGGAAGGTAGGGTTCGATCAGGATCGGTATGTTCAGAATTCTCTGCTCCATGTGTATTCTCAGTGTGGGTCAGTGAGTCACGCCCGCCGCCTTTTTGATGAAATGACGCAGAGGACTGTCGCTTCATGGAACATAATTATATCGGCCTATGATCGGTCGGGTGATTTCGCATCTGCGGATCGTCTTCTCGAGTCGATGCCTGCAAAGAATGTGGTTTCTTGGAATACCTTGATGGGACGATACGTCAGGATGGGCGATCTTGCAGCGGCGAAGAAGGTGTTCCTGGAGATGCCCGAGAGAGACGCCGTTTCCTGGAACTCGATGATTGCAGGTTACATTCAAGTTAAAGATTATAATGGCGCATTAAGTCTGTTTCATGAAATGTCAAATGCCAATATTGAAGCAACAGAGATAACGCTTATTTCTGTTCTGGGTGCTTGTGCGGAGACGGGTGCTCTGAATGTTGGCGGGATGATCCATGAGTCCTTAGAAGCCAAGGGATATAAAATTGAAGGTTACTTAGGTATTGCACTTATTGACATGTACTCTAAATGTGGAAACTTGAGTCGTGCTTGGGAAGTATTCAGTCGAGTGAATATGAAACCTGTTAGTTGCTGGAATGCAATGATTGTGGGTTTGGCTGTCCATGGTTATTCTGACGAAGCTTTGGAGTTGTTTGCAGAGATGGAGAGGAGGATTGCTGGAGTTAGACCAAATCGGGTCACCTTTATTGGAGTCCTCATCGCTTGTAGCCATAAGGGCTTGGTGGATAAGGGCCGTGAGTTCTTTGGTCGCATGAGGAAGGAGTACAAGATAGAGCCTGACATGAAACACTATGGGTGCATGGTTGATCTACTAAGCAGATGGGGGTTGTTAAGTGAAGCTTATGAGATGATCAAGAGTATGCCCTTCCAAGCAAACTCTGTCTTGTGGAGAACGTTACTTGGTGCCTGTAGGGTACATGGCAATGTTGAGTTGGCTGAGTTATCCTTCCAAGAGCTTACAGATTTGGAACCTACTCAGGATGGTGATTATGTGCTTCTATCAAACATTTACTCTGAAGCACGAAGATGGGGTGATGTGGAATTGTTGAGAGGTGAAATGATTGACTTTAGCGTCACAAAGAGACCTGGCTCTAGTAACATTGAGATGAAGATGAAGTAAGTCCATTTCACTTGTTTACTTCACAGAAGTGATCAAGACTCGACCATCCATTTCTGGGAGAACATCAAAGAATTTCAGTGGGCACAATTGGCTTGAAAGTGAAGTCATGGGAACACCTTTTTAGGTCAATATTGTAATGTGCAATTTCTAGGAGGAGCTTTGGGAACAAAGAATCATAAAATGGCTTCCCTGGTTCATTTTGTAATGTGCAATGTGTTGAAATGAGCTGACAATACTTGGAACACAACTCCTGTTGAATTGGGATCGAAATCTTTTCCTACAACTAGTGTTGGTTTCAACAGTGTCTTCTGGGAGTAGGAAAGAAATGCAGAAGTTCTTTGTCAATTTACTCGTCTCCTCATCGAAAGAAATTCAGTAATGACAGGGCCATTTTCTGCATAATACGTGAAAAGAGGATGTCCTAGTGCTTGTTTCTCAGTATTGGACAATTGCTTCTTCAAGTGATTGCAATTTTTTCAAGAAGCTCTTAGCAGGTTAGCATACTCTTGACGCAGAAGCATTCCAAAAGAGATTTTTTCCCCTTTCATCCTTTTGCATATATAATTCTTAGCAATATGAAAATTTCCATATCCTGCATAATGATTGGTGATCCTACAAACAACAGGAATTTATTTTTCCTTAGTACCTCACAAAATGTAAACCTCTATCAGAAATTTTATTGTTTGCTATACTATAGCTATCGGAACCTTTTTATTTTCATGATCACAGATTATGCCTTTATTCTTTTTAGCTTTAACTATCTTTCGAAGTTCCTCTATAAAGCAGTCTCATATGCAAAAGAAGAATGGTACCACCATTTTATGTAACTTGCACTCTGCTTTGGAAAGTAATATTGCATGTCAAAGATATCACACAGAAACCACACTCCACTCGAGTTTCTTATACTTTCTCAGTAGGTAATCAATACCACTTTAGTTTACTGTGGAATAAGAAAAAACCACTTGCTGTTCTTTTTCGGCCAACAAGCTTCTTGGCTTTTCCGCTTGAATATATTCACAACCACGTACTTATTTTTCGAGGTCCTTTCATACGAAGCTACAAGTTTCCCCTGCAAATCCCAATTTAGATCCCACGGTGTCATATACAACCCTTTGGTTCTTCTGCTGATAATTACCAATGATGCCAATCTCGTCTTCGTATGTGAGGCTTGCAAGGGCCAGGCACACCTGAGATGCATCAGTCTTTGCAAAATAAAATATCCCATCCACATCAACTTTCAACTCGGCATCACCATCAAAGTGCATGTCTATTGTAGGGATCTCCACTTCTTGATATGCACTCAGATTAAAGCACGTATCCAAGATTGAGAAGCCCGGTGCTGGAGGATACCCAGTAAATTTCTTCAGGAATTCTTCCTTCAGAGCCCTGTACATTGAGGGTGGAAGTCTTGAAATCACTGTACCAGAATCGATCAGAATTCCAGCTTTACCAAAACTCAGAGACTGTATCGCTGCTCCACCAACACTAATACCAGTAAGATTAAGGAAGTAGAAGGTAGGCAGCTGCAGGTTCGGGATCATTGCAGTGTAAGAAATGGGAGTGGAGTTCTTGTAGACCGAAAAGTCGCCACCGAAAGCTAATGACCCCGACGCTGCAACTTCTGCAGATGGCAAACAATATGAGAAAACACCACCAAAGAGGTTTGAAGTTTGAGAGACCATCGAAAGAGAGCTTCTCCCCAGACCCATGAGACCAGAAGCACCTCCAAAAAGGCCTTTGTTATTTCTCCCACACCCAAATACGAAATTGTCCACAGGAGTCGCTCCAAGGTTTAGATGTTCTACGCCAAGGTCACCACGAGTGTAGGAACCATCGCCATAGCTAACATAATAGTTACATATCGGGGTTGTGGGACCACACACTCCTAAGTTCCCAGTGGCATATTCTAGGGACTGACAAGTTGATGAATTGCAGAGAATTGATTTGTAGGAAGGAGAAGATGAAGGATTGAATAGAGGGTCTTGTTGGTTATGGCATACTCTGCAAGGTTGGCACTGGACCCATGTGAGATCACTCCCTGTGTCTAAAATCACACTCATCTTTCTACCGCCTAGTTCCATAGTGACTATGTAATTTAAAGTCTGAAGATGCACGCCAGAAATTAATGGAAGTTGAGTTTTTGCAACATCTTTAATGTTGCTGGAGTTTGTGTTTTTGATACGGTGTTGGAGCGTCCGGACCCGGGCATCATCCAAGATTAAGCGCTTCTGCAGCTTCTGGTTCCAGTTCACGGTCTTCCCTGAGCAGTGATCCTGGTGTACTATTTCCAATATGGTTGCACCATTCTTGTGTACTACAGTTTCAAACAATCAAACAAGAGTTCTTTACCAAAAAAAAAAACAATCAAACAAGAGTTTCTGAGAAGGCTTCTTGATTGTGAGGTGTATGAGTTGCATGATGTGGGATATAGTAGCATAAGGTAGAACTACACATAGTTCTTCAATTTCTTAAACCATTGACATTGTCTTACCAAACATGAGGCAGACAAGTGAATTTATGGAAAAAGCATGTCATTCTGATGTTTTGTGAATGCAAAACAGTAAATGTAAGTGGAGAAAGCAGATAACAGCCGGTGCTTTGCTAAATAAATGGTAAAGCAAAGCAAAAACCAAATTTTGCTTTATCAAATACAGCTGGTTCCTACTTTTCACGCGCGCTCGCAGAGAGAGAGAGAGAGAGAGAGAGAGCGTGGTTGCATGTCACCTTAAAAGCAAGCAATGATGAACAAAGCTCACATTCTAACAAAAAGAAGCGGTTCTTAGTTGCAAATCCCGAAGTGGAAGAATAAAATAAAAAAAAGAAAAGCCATGTCCACGAACACAGAATACCATTTCATCATGTTCAATTCTTGTTATAGCCTTCTTTTTCAGATTTAAACTCACTTGATTTCTGAGAGAAGCAGTTGGGAGTGCTGGTCATCTGATCCCAGAGGAAGTTTCTCAAGCTGAGAGCTTTCTTGAATTCAAGACTGTGAATCTCATGAGCAGTGCCAAGAAGGAGCACGAGAAGAAGCAGAGACAGTTCTAGCTGAGGTAGTTGTGCTCGTTGTGCCATTGTTCAGAACAGTGCAAGAGTTCCCAAGGTGCAGATATGCATTCAAAAGCAAAAGAAGAAACAGCACTTCCCTCTGCGTGTGTGCGTGAGTGTTTGTGAGAGAGAGGGGGGGTGGAGATTCTTAGGAGTTGGAGTTTGGGACGAGAACAAAAGAAGAAGGGCTGGCTTGAGGACCCACGGGTGCATGAGAAATTATTGGGGTTTCACGTGCACATTCTTTGCAAGAAAAAAAGAAGGAAATTTTAGTATAAAAAAACACTTGCGACAACCATTAATAATGGCATTTGAGTTTACACATGCATGGTATAACCCACATTTTGTTGCTCGTGACTAATTTTCTCTTTCAAATGTTACATCGCCTTTAGAAATATTATTTTCTACCCTCAGCGATGACGGACATGTGGCTCATAGAAATCGTCACTTCTTGACTCATAGATGTGTACTAAAATTTTCCTTGTGAATTTACATATTTTTCTAGATAAATGTCACGGAAAATTTCTCAATTTGCCTCCTCCTAATTTTCCTGCCTCCTCTCAATCTAATTTCTCCGTCCTCCACCATTGATCCAAAGAAGAAGAAGAAAAAAAAACTCGTATGGTGCTTTTTGTGTTTTTCTTTGTTTTGTCAAGTGGGATTGAGCGCATGTGATTTCAAGTAGATTTTCATTGTGCTTGCTGAGCTTTCAAAAGATAAGGACTCTCTCTCTCTCTCTCTCTCTCTCTCTCTCTCTCTCTATCTCTCTCTCTCACGGAATCAACTGTCACAACTTCCACCCTGCGAGGGCATTTGAGCTTGTCCCTTGCTTCAACTTGACTCGCGTGTAGCCCTAGACCATGTTGGTCCTTATATTCCCTTGACAGGCATGAGGAGAATATTAACAATTAATTAGTCCACAAATGCACTGTCCGCTTGAGTTTAATATTTGTATTTCATCGCAAGAATCCAATCAACACATTCAAATCTGACATTAGAATCTGGTTTACTATTAAAGATAAGATAAGGGAATGTGAGCTCATCCTTTTCTCTTTCCCATGCGATGAGTTTCTTGTCCTGTGTCAAATTTGTCTCTTCATTGGTCAGGAAGGTAATAGTACCTTCATTTTGATAAAAAGAGATCGATCTACTAGTGATTTACCCTGATTGGAACTTAAGAATTGGTCTTTTCATTCTCCATCAAGAGAGAAATTTGACCCCGTGCTGGCTTTTTCTCATTTCCACTTTGTAGTGATGCCCGACAATGATTCCTCTCCTCAACCGTCATGGAGGAAGTCATCTGTAATGATCTTTACAGGGTCCCTCGCCAATGATGTTTCTACCCTTACAAATTCTAGACAGGTAGCTCATGAAACGATATCTGTAGCACAGCAAGCAGATTTCTTATGAGAGTGGGAAACAAGGAAATCTAGTTTGCATTTTATTCATAGGAGATGTGAGATGTTCGTTTCAACCGCGTGCTCTTCACAGTACTTATCTGCACGTGAATATAATTGCGATGAGCTTAACACATGAAATCATTGTAAATCACGTCGAGACACAACCACTATATCGGGAACATCACATCGTCACTCTAATAACGTCCCATTTCAAAAGTTGCGAGCAATCCTATGTATGATGGGCTGTGAAATCAAACTCCAAAGTCTCGATTCTATATTTCTGGACGGTTCTACTTGAAGCAAATGCCATTGTTCCTCAGGTGGTCGTCACTCTTGTCGCTGGGAGTGGAATCCAGTTAGAGGGAGAAAGTGAGCAGCGCAGATTTCGTTACCAAGTCTTGATTGACCCCCACGACAGAACAATTTCACGAGAGAACATCATGCGGTTATGTTTTCTTTTCTTCTATGATGACTACACAGAACTTTTGGAGGTACTGCATGTGTAATCTTGTAATGGACCATATCTTGATGTGGAGGACAAACCAAGCACAGCTTCTAGGGTTGCAGTTTCAGTGATAAAGGTTGGCGAATAAGTTTGCCATTGATTTTTTATTTTTTATTTGGTTGTGTTTGGGAGTGCTATGATGGATTGGGGTTTCGATGGGTGGAGTGGCACCACCGGTACCACCACCACTAAACAACAAGTGCAAGACAGCCTTAAACCAAATGAGGTGTTGCTTCTTCGAATAGGACAGGAGATGCGGCTCTTTTAACGAAGCCAAAACTCTCCCGAATTTTAAAGGTGGTACATGTTTAACATGGTTAAATTAGAGTTAAAAAGTACTTTCATATCGTAATAAAATTCGAAATTTAATTATACATTTAGCCGGGAGATGGGGGCGTCTGATGTAACCAAAAGGAAGACTTCCCATAAAAAAAAAGAAAAAGAAAAGAAAAGATATTGAAGTGATAAAGCAAGAAAATCATCTTTTTATCCATATTGTTTATAAGCATATATTCACTTACACTGGTTTTTTCAATAGGAATGCCAAACCTATCAATTGATTTTCTTAACCCAAACCTCACTCTGTTTTCCTTTATACAACATCGAATTGAACCATCATTTTTCCATAAAACTTATTTGCCCTTATTTATGCAAAGATACAGGAGATGAATTCTCATTTGATTTAATGATTTCAAGCCTCTCGCGGTACCCATGAAAGATGGGAAACTCCTTATTTTCTTGCTAGAAAGAGGCCTCGTCAACTACACATCCAAATTAGTGCGAAAGTTCTATTTTAGATAATGGGCCTCACTGAGCAATCTCTCGGATTGTGAAAGCTGTGTGAAAGAAGTTGGTTAGGTTGTCTTGCCTTAAGAGCTTCCTTGGTTATTGAATCTGTGATGTTATTGGTTGTATTTGACTCAATCTCAATACGTTCTTTCGTGAATGCATGTAAAAAAGTCCTTGGGCATAAGCATAGGCATATGATGAGTGGAAAGCTTGAGAGATGGGGAAAACTCTATATAGGTCTAGGAGCATATTGGCCACTCATTTTTTGTTTTCATTCAATGCTTTGCTTTTGGATTGGAAATTTCCATAAAGTCAGCCCCTGCCCATTAGATATCAGCATAGCTTCATAATTCAACTTCTTGTACATCTGTTTTGAAAGCGATCTTTCTAATTAAGATGTAGAATAGGGGCAACCTGCTTGCCAGCAAGAAATTTGATCTCATTACGAAATGATGTTCGGTCTTGCTACACAACAAAGTGATACCCAATCCCGTAATAGAATCAGTCAAACGTATTTATAGCATAGAAGAGCGCCGGTAAGCCCTCAGAGTCTCAGATGATCTCCTCAACTAATTATAGAATTTGCTCTCTTCTTCTTGGGGACTTAAAGCACCGAAGGGACTTCCCAAAGAAATCCTCAGGAAGTTTCTGTGCAGGCCTTTGAGGATTCTTTGAGGAATCAAAGTTCAGTTTCGAGCATTAGGAATGTCCAGATTGTGGAGAATTAATTGACCCATCATGTAAAAAGTTACAAAAATATCTTTCGAAACTTTTTCATATAACTATTTTCACACTATAATTTCATTTTTATTATTCAGATGAAAAGAGAGAGGGAGAGAGAGATGAGAATCCATCCACCTCCTGTCAAAGTTAAAGGGGCTCAAAAGAGACCGAAAGTAGCCAGTTCACCGTTCTTATCTGAAAGCCCAAGTGCTTCGGAGAGCGGAGGCTGAGATTCAAGAAAAAGGAAAAAATAACAGAAAAAGTGAAATATCTTGTATCTTAAGCTAAAAAAAGAAGGTAAAAATGCATTCAACGCAAACAATAATAGGAATGAGCAGGTTTATGTCATCCAATAGAAACTTAACTTATCCTAAGTCTTTAGTATTTGCAATGGCAAAAGCTGGCTCATTTTACCACTCGCAGGGCGATGAAAAGTCACTTTTCTTTTCACCTTTTCGAGCAACACGAAAGCAATACACACGTTCCATCTGTAGGGCATTAGCCATGTCTAGTCGTGAATACCTTCCGCATTTGGTTCCCAAATTTCACAGAAATTTACTTCTAATCACACATAGCTCCCTCGACTGTAACATTCGCAAGTCCATGCGTTCTGTCGGCAATTCAGCCGAGCATGCAACCCCCGTCCGCAACCCTGAAACCCACTAGAACTGTCATGGCTATCCAAAAGGGGACTCCTATAAATTAACTTCACGTTGATAAAACTATTTATATTCCCATTCACCAATACATGCATGTATTATGATGCCAAATGGCTGGAATGTGCACAAGGGATGGAATCTCAAACCATGATCCTGGTACCATTGTGGAAGCATACATTCTCTCTTTGCGTAGAACATAGGGTCATAAAACAAGAATCACCAGTTACGAGTAGCACAGATGAAGTCAAGGAGTAATCATATCACAGGCAGTCTCAGAAACCAAACAATGAAAGGTCTTCTCTCCTTGACTTTCTAATCTCGATGTAAGTCCTGAAGTGGAAGACAATGCAATTTGATCTATCTTGCTTGTTGTTTGATAGAAGTACGATAATCCATAGGAAACTAACAACTTAACTTGTGCTTTCAATATTTACATGGAATCCAATGAAACCAGGTACAGAATACACAAATCAACAGCTCGATAGATGTAGGTTTGGACTACCACCAGAGTTGAGCATATTCAAGCTCACTAGAGATATGATATGCACGAGGATCCACTGATGATACTACTACCATTTGAATAGCCGATTTTAGCTATATAAGATGAATACTAAACAAGATTTATGCAGAACTGAGAAAACTATTTATCAACAAAGACTCATTGATTATGGCTCGCCTTGCCTTTCTTCATCTATCGGGTCATTCTCCTGTATCATATTCATCAGCATCGATATTTGATCCTGCAGCATTGCATTTTCCCTCTCTACTTCCACACGTTTCCTCTTTTCCTCCAGGAGCTGTAGCTGAAGGTGTTCCAGTACCCGAGAGTCCTCTTCCAGCTGCTCATTTAGAACAACAATTTCCCGGTCCTGCACACAGAAATTGCAAGCACGTGATCCTTAGTTCTCTGTTTCAGACTTTCTAATATAATGAACAAGCAAGACTGAGGATGACTTAAGAGATAAATAGGAGTTGCACCTTTCTGTTCATCTCTTGAATGGCAATTCTTCTCATGCTTTCGACAACATCCACATTAACTAGTTTGCGCTTCTTTCCAACTAGCCAGCCGCGTGGATAGCTTGCAGTGTCGAAATCTGGTGGTGGGAGCAGGGATTCTGCCGATAGTCTTCTATTGTTGATATCATTTATCGGTTCTAATGGCTCAAACAGAGCCTTGCGCTTCCCAGAAAGAACAGAGAGTGGTGTCGAATCCTGGGTTTTCTCCTCCATCCTCCTCTCTTCTTGTTTAGTAGGTGTGTCATCAGCAGTGTCTGCCATGGTCTTGTCTAAATTCCAGGCATCTGCTGTGGATATCAAATTACAGCATCCATAATCCCAAGTAATTGAGAATCAATTCTAACTAGGATCAAGAAACATATAGAGTGCCCATAATGTTTGTTACAGGTATACTTCGTGGTACCAAGCATCAACACCATATGTTCTTCTGTGTGCGGCAAAAGGAAGCAGAAATTTCATAAGAGGAATAATAACAGATATGATGCTTGGGCAAAACATTTATTCCGTACCTAAAAAATACAAAAAATCCGACTCAGAACATGCAAACGTGGATGAATAATGTCTTCCTTTCACTTTCAGATGTCTGAAAAGAAAAGGACTTTACTTTCTTTAGATTTCAAAGAATCTCAGGGAGATATTGAAGCTTACAATGGAAGATCGTGCAGCTTGAGATATAATGACACGATAGGTCAGGGTTCACTGAGATTTGCAAACAAATAAAATGGGTGGGATCCGTATTTCATTAGGAACACCAGAGTTTTTGTTTAAAAATGGGCAAACTTTTCCCGATTATTAGATTGAGGAATCACATAAAAGGAGAACAATATTAAGTGCAAGTGATGAGTAGTTAACCAATTTTGCAACTTATCAATCTCATCCTGAGCCATAGCCTAAATTTGATAAAAGAACTCAGAGTAACATCACCATGAAATCATCGCTAAGAAATTGGAGGAGCACCAATAAGTTATTGAATATTCAACTCCTAGCATATCCATTGATGTTTCCATCAGACGAAAGGAGCGAGGTAGCAGGGCAGCTGCAACTGCAGAACACTCATAATCTATTGACATGACAAAAATTTGTTGAGGCACTAATTCAAAGGGGAATTGCATCATATGTGAAATATCACTCGAGTCGTTGGGATGACTCAAATCACAGGGCCGTCAGTGACTCAATGGTGTCCTCTATCATACGGCAGATTGAATCAGAGAAAATGCAAGAATGAAACGTAAGTTGCGCAGCATGACAGACAGAGTCAGAATAAGAGGTGAACTAGAAAAAAATTTCAGCAAAAGACGTTCTTTTTGTCTTCCATTTTCAGGGCGGATGGACTTTTATATACCGAGTAAGATCATTACCCTCCTTTGAGGAAGCAAATGAAGGTGCAAGACAATGCACTGTTCAAACGGTCTTAGCATAATTCAGCGAACAGCAAGCAGGAAAACAAGTGAAACTATAATAGAGTCCTCCACAAGACCCTATCTTCCGCGATCATGCACAGCCCCATTTGAAAACCCAGATGGGTTCTGCTACAGTTAGTCCCTAAATGAAATCCCCCCCACCAAGCATGCACCAATCAATCACCAGTTTTCTTCAACTTAAACCCATATTCAGAAACAGAGAAGAAACAGAGTCAAGTAAATTGGGTTGTCTGGGCAGTCGATACCTGATCTCTTTTGAGATTTCCAAAGAACTGGAGCATCGGTCACTCGCGAGAAGCCCTGCAGAGTCCCGTTCGTGCTGTCCTTAGACGCTTGCTCCATCTGAAGAGAACAGAGCAACGAAATCCAAATACCCCCCCTCGTGCTCCACGAAAGAGATCATACAGAAGCGCCTAGAGAACGGATTTTTATGGTGGCAGCAGATTGCTTCCGCATCGGCTTTCTTGGAGTTCCAGCTGCTCTCACCAAAACCCGAGAGAGAGAGGACGACGATTGCCGATGCGGTCGTGTCGGGTCCATTTCAAGTCTCCAGAGTAGGAGGGACCAGGCACGGCCAGGCCGAATCAACGGCCAATTCTGAGAAGCCGTGGGGCTTTCCTCGGGTTTTCCCACGTGCCCATGCAATCACGTGTACTAGCTAGTTTTCTACGGGGCTAAAATAAATTTATGTTTGCTAATTTTAGTATTTGTGTATTTCTGAAGCATTAGATCCATTAGCGTATACAAAATTAATCAATCATAGATTATAAGTTAGCGAGCATAAGTAGTTATACAGTCAATTCTTATATTATGGATTCCATGCTTGAATCACTTATCTTTTGCTCATAATGACCACAAGAGCCACGATGGTCAGCCTATATGTTTATTATAATTTTTTCATATTTATAATATGTGATTGACGTATACAATCTCAGCCAATTTTGGACTATAGATAATTTAGTTCCATATATAAGTGGCCATGCACTTAATTTTGGATATGGCTAATCTTGTAGAGTCTCTTGCTTATAGTAATGTCAGGGGTCATGCCCATTGATTAACCTTTGAGTAGAATTATCAACATATGTAAAAAGGAGCAGATTGCGTGCATATTTTGAAATTAAGGGAGTCAAAGTTCGATATCTATATAAGTATAAACAATCATCGTACCGCGTGATTGCATTGCTAGCCTCTCACTTCTTTTAGTTATTGCTTGCATCAATTCCAAAATCAAAATTTTTCATTTTGACATTGTGAACAAAAATAGTCCCATAGTTTTTTTTTTTTTTTTTTGGTAAAGAAGATAGTCCCATAGTTTATAATTGCACAATTAAGAAGTTCTAACACGGGGCAATAGCACTGCGTGCCTCACTAATTTTCCTCGCCCCTTTTTCATTGAGACGCTATAAACTCAACTTTACATTAGAAAAAGTCATTGACGTACATGACATTACTTTTTTACTAATTTAAGTGAAGATGAGAGAGCATAGATTTGTAATTACGTGAGATTACTTTTACTTATGAAAATGATGCTAGCTTATTGTAATTATACTTAGGAATAATAAACCAATTGAAAGAAAGAAAAATGATAATAAAAAAAAAAAATCGGACCTTTCCCTTTTTAAGAAAAAGGTTATTGAATTTAAAATATGCTTATATGAACTGCTGGAAAAGAAAAATTCTAAAATGTCCGATTTTCTTTATTATCTCTTCAACTGGTGTAGCGCAATAAAAAGAGACATTCTTTTAAGTGTATCAATGAAGAAATGAGTTTATATATATTAGCATTTACTCAAGTTGTAAAGTTACCGTTAATTTTCACCTCGCAGAGAAATTACTTTCAAAACTTATAAAGTTACTACCTAAGTGAAAAACGTATTTTGTATTGTAGACTTCTTACTTTTGCACGTGAAAAATTGCTATCTAACTCTTGACCGATGCACTACTTTTGACTTTGACAAATTACTGCAAACATGGAAAAATACAAATAATTTATAGATCTAAATATACTTCTTTGACGGTAAAACTTACTAAAATGCAAAGACGGCAAAGAAAAAAATCATCCTTTTCATATTTTGCGCCTCCTTTGTCGGCGAGCGCAGGCCAAAAGATGAAAGTTCAATCACTCTGAATCCTTCCGTGGAATAAAGTTACCTCTTTCTTTGCGCACTTTCATTGCTTTTGCTTATGGTGAGAAATTATTTATTGGGAAAATAGCATGAACCTTTCAAGTCTTGCTCGATCCATAGCTCAAAAAGTGGTTCTACTTGGACAAGATACAGACAAACATTTGGTTGGAGATTCGTTAATGGGATGAACAGTATGTATATACGCCAAGTAGAACATCGAGATCAAGACGCAAACACGTGATTGTGTGTCAAAATACGAATTTAGTTAATTGGCAATATTCAATGAGAGTTCCTCAACTCCAAGTCCAATCAGGTACTTAAAAGTCCAAACCGCGAGCAAGTCAATATCTACAAGATGGTGCGGATTTTCTTGGTATAACCGAGAAAGCGAGAACTTATTCTTAATCCATGAAGCATGTTTTTCTTTTATTAATCCCAGTTACCTGAAAACACATAAAATAATGGCATGAGCCACGCAGCTTAGCTGGATAAATACTCTTGGTATCTCAGTCAACTCTGAGATATGTGCCCAACTAACTATAATTTGGAGCTTCACACAGATATGAGCTGATCCAGCTGAACTTCCATCTGATTGCAAAGTACACTGACTAGCTGCTATTTTACAATAGTGTACCGTGAAAACACTTCATACTCACACCACACTCGATGCAAAAAAAGTTCAGCAGCTACAGAATCAACTAATCAACACGCCCAAAATTAAAGGCAGGTCCTAACTAAGGACTGTGAAGGGAATTAATAAGCCGAATAATAAGACTCAGCAGAGGGCGGGGATCTTTCAGATATAATCATAATAAGCCCGCCAAATTCTTTGGTTAACTGGTGGGTCGAAGGTGATGAATTCTGAGTTGGCGGCGGTGATTTGTATGTCCTCTCGGAATTGTTAATATTGTGGGTTGGGGGTGATACTTTTGGGGGTGGAGGTGGTGATTTTGATGGCGCCTCAAAATCGTTGATCCCTGGTTTCCTTGGGGGCGCTACTTTTGGAGCTGGAGGTGGTGATCTTGATGGCGCCTCAAAATCTTCGGTCCTGGGTGGTTTCTGCGGGGGTGCTACTGTGGGAGCTGGAGGTGGTGGTCTTGATGGCGCCTCAAGATCATCCTTCACGTGCTTTGATGGAGGTGAAAATTTTGGAGGTGGAGGTGGTGATTTTGATGGTGCCTCAAAGTCAAAATCAGTAACCATTGATATGATCAAGTCGTCGTCCGAAGGAGGAGAGTTTAAGCATGAGAATGGGTTGATCGGTGGTGCTACTTTTGGGGGTGGAGGTGGTGATTTTGACGGCGCCTCAACATCGTCTGTCAATGGTCCCGGTGGGGTGTCTGGTTGGGGAGGTGGAGGCGCCTCGCTTGACGGCGCCTCAACATCGTCTGTCGGTGGTAGCGGTGGGGTGTCTGGTTGGGGAGATGGAGGTGCTTGGCTTGACGGCGCCTCAAGATCATCCTTCACTTGCTTCGGTGGAGGTGAAACTTTTGGAGGTGGCGGTGGTGACTTTGATGGTGCCTCAAAGTCAAAATCAGTAACCATTGATATGATCAAGTCGTCGTCCGAAGGAGGAGAGTTTAAGCATGAGAATGGGTGGATCGGTGGTGCTACTTTTGGAGCTGGAGGTGGTGATTTTGATGACGCCTCAACACCGCCTGGTGTCGGTGGGGTGTCTGGTTGGGGAGATGGAGGTGGTGATGCCGTATGTCGCAGAGGCAGTGGCCTCAATGACCTTCCATAGTCTTCAGTTGTCATCATCAACCTCTCTGCAGTTCACACGCAATATAATTCTTCAGTTACCAGTTTCAGCTTTTCCAGTGAAATACAAGATATCCTTGGAAATCAAAAGCGGTTTATTAGCAGCCGAGACAGCTTTCAATCTTCTTTCTCGCCATTCATATATGAAAGGTAATTTATTTATTTTTGTGAAAAACTGCATGCAGCAAAAAATCTTATGCTAATACCAATTGAAATGACCAGATCATTAGCTAGACTGTCATGAATGAACTACTCATGTAATAGACATGAAAAAACTCCAACTAAAATGAGAGCATCGTCCAAAAACATCAAACTCGAACTGTGGCGAGTGGAAAGATAATGTTGTAGTGAAATGGACAAAGTCGGAAGGGCTACCTGCAAGTAGAGGTCTTGCTCGAACTTGAGCAGCAATGGCTAAAAGGAGGAGGAGGAGGAGGAGGAGATTAGAGAGAGAGCGAGCAAAAGAGCAATGAGAAGCCCTCATGATTGGAACCCTTACGTCCCAACGGGGGTTGCTCCTCATTAATGATGCCTTTAAGGTTAATTCCAAGTGGCCATATATAGAGACGATAAGTTTCATCTGGCGCAAGTACATGTTGACGTCAAAGCTGTAAAGCAGCAACCATGTTCTCGGTTTAATCAGAGTCGCCACAGGAGACAAAACCTTTGCGTTGTCTTCTTCCCTCATTTTTTGTGGCTCCCCTACCGTGTAAATTCCGTACCGTTTCCCACTGCTGAACCGGGGATTGCATGTATTATCGCGCGCGGTCTACGCTGAATCAAATTGGTAATACAAATACCCGTTCTCTCTCTCTCCTCTCTCTCTCTCTCTCTTTCTCTCTCTCATTGAATGACGACAATCACTCGGTCAACGAGACCTTGTCCTCGGTGCACGGTCTTCCTCCTTCCCCATTCTAGGGTTTTAGTTTTTTCAGCACTTTGGAAAATGAAGAGCCCGCGGGAGAGTCGAGTCATGGTCAACGTTTGTGCTTTCTTTGACTCCGTTTGTTTTTGGGGGAGAGTCTTATGCCTGTGCGTGTTGATCTCCGTTGGAATGGAGGAACGAGAACAAGTTGGATGGAGTTGAGTTGAAGTTAGGTGTCGCACCACGTGTGGGACTAGCAGCCAGTCGTAGCAGCACGTGGTGCATTCCACGTACCTCGTTTTTTTATCTTGAATTATGACCATTACATACTGAAGTTTCTGTTCAACTTTGGCGACATGAAATCACTTTTACAACGTAGAGGATGAAAGTGATTTGGGGAGAAGCCCACTATCGACTTGTCGCTATATCTCATGATCTTTTAAGTGATTTATAAGAAAATAGATGGGTATAGCTAGACCCTATCTTTTGATAACTTCATGAGCAGATTAATTACAACATAAAAATGTAGTCACTCTAGCCAATTTTGATCAGAAAATACTAATGTGGTGGTTCAGTCGGTATTGGCCGTCCCTTGTGACGTGAGTAACACTGATATAGACAATTATTTTATACTTTTTACCATTTTTCTTTTCTTGTTCACTAGTGGCCAATCTCAAATGATAGCCAACAAGAGTTGGGTGAGGACTACCCTTGCCTGATCTAAGTGACCTTGCCCTCGTTGACCCCAGGGGAGGCCGGCACTCACCAAAAATTATTCAAGCCCTAATCAGCAACAATTAAAATATATTTTTTTTTTTAGTGTACAGGAGTAAGAGAGTTCTTTTCTCTCTCGGCTGGAGAAGCAGAGCGTCCGTCGGACCCCTCGCCCAGTGGCGCCGGCGAGCCCCAAGTCCAGATTCGTCGCTCCGCCGTGGCACCTCCGGCGGCGAGACCTTTCCCGCTGCCACCGGTTCCGTATCTAACCTCCGTCGCGGTCAAGATTTGGAGTTTCTTCTCTCGTCTTGAGTAGCAGAGCATCCGTCGAAACCCTCGCCCTAGCGGGGCCGGCGAGACCCGAGACCAGGTTCGTCGCTCCGCCGAGGCACCTTCGGCGGCGAGACCTCTCCCACTGCAGCCGGCTCCGTCTAGCCTCCGTCGCGGCCGCCGAGGTTGATCGCGCTCTCAAGGAGCCCTCGACACCAGAGCTGAGTGACGAACGTCCCCCCTCCCCAGCGGCGTCGGCGAGCCCCGTGGAGCCACCGACGAGCGCTCCGGCTCCGATTCTGACCGTCGTAGCAGTCGCCGTGCTGATCGCGCTCTCAGGTGGAGGCCCAAGCGAGGTTTTGGGCAGCGACAGGTGCCTTGGCCCCCCTCCAAGCCCTCCAACGAAATCCCAAGGTTCGTTTCTCTTCTAGGCCGGCTATGGACGAGATTGGTTAGGGTTCTTTTCCTGTTTCTATTTCTGCTCGCCCCTGTTGTTGCTGCGATGGCCTCGCCTTCGGCCAAGGCCTATGGTGTAGATGAAGGCCCTAGTGCTTCTGTTCCTCGTACCTAACACCAGGGCCATTCTTCGGTTCATGGGCCTATTTTGAACGGGAAGGGGCGCACGCCCTCGAATACAAGTTCCCCGACTGCAACTGACAAGTCGTCTTCTGTCCTTCCTCCTGCTGGGATGCGTACCGGAAGAGACGATCAATCTCTGTCAATGGATATTGCGATTGAGAACATTGGTGGTGAAAACCAAGTTCCTGTTGTGCTGGAGAAGCATTCGGGTCGCGCTCGCTCTCTCCGCTTTGATGGACGTAGAGGCAGGAGTGGAGGAAGATCGTCCTCCAAACGCCCCCAGCGAGCTTTCTCAAGGAGCTCCAATCTTCGCTCTTGGGCGAATGTGGCTGTAGCTAAAGTAGCCTTAAAGGGATATGACCTTGATTATTTCCCTCCATCCCGCGCTGGTAATCGACCGGTTGTTGAAATGACAAAGGATGACATCCTAGCTGCAGATCCAATATTGCAGGAGTGTTTAGTGGGATACTACATAGGCAAGAGGATACCATTCCTAGTTACTGAAGCAGCGTTTAAAAAGGTTTGGGGTACCAACTTGGTGAGAGTTATGGCTAATGGAAAGGGCTTGTTTTTCTTTCATATCCCAGATAGGGAATTTCGAATGAAGGTGCTGGAAGGAGGCCCCATTACTGTCTCCAACATTCGCTTAGTTCTTTAACAATGGAGACCGGACTTGGAATTGAGGAAAGATGCTCTCCTCACTGTGCCTGTATGGGTTAGACTCATAAATCTCCCTTTCGCTTTCCTCGGGTCCGCACAATCAATAAGCAAAGTTGTTAGTGGTGTCGGGAAACCATTGTATGTCGACTCTAGAACTGAACAGATGCACATGCTTACCTATGCTAGAGTATGTGTAGAGATCACAGCCAACCAACCTCATTGTGAGTGTATTGAGCTGGTTTATGAAGGCCAATCCTGTATGATCGATGTGGAATATGAATGGAAACCAACGGCATGTGCAGTGTGTGGAATATTTGGTCATAAATGTAATGTGACTAAGGCTGGACCTGTTGCTGTTGAATCTTCTCCAGCTGCTGAAGCAACTGTTGGTGTTCAGAATGTGTCTGATCATACTGGGACTCGGCCTCAGGGCCAATCGAGTTCCCACCACATGAACCTTCGAACTACAGAGACGCATATCAACCCTCTGGTTGCTATAAGGACTATTCCTGGAAGCCCTCAGGGAGGGGGGATCTCGGCCGGAATACCCAAGACTATAGAAACAGATGCAGTTGATCCTCTGCTCACAGATAGGCCTCCTGAAGGCGTTGTTGATGAAGAAAGACTGGTTCCGAGGATGACGGACGATCCATCTACCATCCTTCCCCCGGGTGATTCTGAGTGGAAACAAGTCAAAAGGAAGAAAAAGCCTTTCACAAAAAAGGCTGCCTCCTCCAATTCAGCTCCACTTGGTGAAGGAGGCCGATCAATGAAGCTAAAAGACTTTGTTTTAAGGAGAGTAAGAGTTGTACCAGCATCGCGTAAGTGTGCTGGTGCGGGTGCAGCTCCCTTTCAAGCTGGCCAGGACCCCTCTATATCGGTTAAAGGGAAAGCATCTACTTCCCATTTGTCAGCACCTCATTATTCAGATGAGATTGTCAATCCCACCTTCCAGGAAGAGATAGAAGATGAAGACCTGCTTTCTGTAGACTCCCTCCCTTCGAAAGGACCTCGCTCTACTACCCCAGCTGTGACAATGCAGGACAAGCTGCTGCTGCTATGCCCGGACCCTCCTCCTACTACGGATCCTCCTCCGACGGTGGGTAGGAATAAGGGCTCCAGAAAGAGGTAACCCTCTCCCCCCTTTCTTCTGTAAATATGTATATAGCTGCCTGGAACGTTAGAGGCCTTATGAATTCCGTTACTCGGGCTGAAGTACGGAAGCTTGTCAATTCTCATAATCTATGCTTGATTGGGCTCATTGAGACCAAAGTCCCTGAGGATACTTTTCATTCCCTATCCTCCTCTTTGCTGAATGGCTGGAAATGGATCGCTAATTATGATCACTCCCATCGTGGAAGAATATGGGTTGGTTGGAACCCAAATTATATAAACTATGATCCCATCTCGGTTACTGCTCAAGCTGTGCATGGCCGTGTGAGGATTATCTCGTCTACAAAAACGTGTTGTGTTTTATTATATATGGTGAACATTCGTTTATTCGCCGTCGCCCACTCTGGGAAGATCTTATTCGGACAAATGCCCTTATGCAAGACACGGCCTGGTTGGTTGCAGGAGATTTTAACGCTATAAAAAATCCATCTGACCGCTTTGGTAGTTCTGATACTTGGATTCCATACTTTGACGAGTTTGCGAATTGCCTAGCTCAAACTGAGTTGGACGACCTCAGGTACATTGGCCTTAGGTTTACCTGGTCCACCTCTGCGGGTGCAAGTAGGAAAATGCGCAAAATAGATCGTGTCTTGGTTAATACCACTTGGAATATGGAATTCTCCTTCTCCGAGGCCTCGTTCCTAAACCCGGGTATCTTCGACCACTCCCCAATGGTAGACAGAGTCATTGACCCGATTCGTAGGAGGAGGCCTTTCAAGTATTTTGACTTCTGGGCTCAGCACCCTGACTTCTTCCTCATTGTGCAGCAAGCATGGGACATTCCAGTTCAAGGATTTGCTATGTTTAGGCTTGTGTCTAAACTCAAAAATCTGAAAAGCCGGCTTAAACTCTTAAATAGAGATACATATTCAAACATTTCAGTAAGAACAGACGAAGCAAGGGAAGCTCTTCGCTCAGCTCAGCTTGATCTACATCTCAACCCTAATGATTCTGACCTCGCCAAAACGGAGCAGATTTGCCGCAAGAATTTTGTTAACTTGTGTAGAGATGAAGAATCCTTCTATAGGCAAAAATCGAGAATCCGTTGGCTCAAGGAAGGGGACCAAAATACAAAGTTCTTTCATCATTCTATCAAGAGAAGACAACTTACAAACAGGATCCTTACGGTGAAGGACTCCTCGGGTGCTTTTATCGATGACCCTGAGGCGGTTCCCCAAGTCTTTGTTACGTTTTTTGCTGATTTGCTTTCTCCTCACTCTGGATTGTCCAAGCCTTCCTTACAGGAGATAAGGAAGTTCATTCGCAATCCCCTGTCGGTGGACCAGGCCGGTGACCTTTCCAAACCAGTGCAAGTCCCTGAAATTCGAGAAACAGTCTTCTCCCTAGCGAAGGGGAAAGCGCCAGGTCCTGATGGATTCACTGCCGAATTCTTCAAGAGATGCTGGGATACTGTTGGCCCGCTCGTAACAGAGGCAGTGCAGGAATTCTTCACATCAGGCTGTCTGCTTAGAGAGGTGAATAATACCATCCTTACCTTAGTGCCAAAAGTCCCTAATGCTTGTGATGTCTCGGATTTTCGCCCTATTGCATGTTGCAACACCATTTATAAAATCATTACAAAGATATTAGCCAATCGCCTAGCTGCTGTCCTTGGGAACTTAGTTGACTACTCTCAAAACGCCTTCGTCAAAGGGAGGAGGATTAGAGATAACATTCTTTTGGCTCAAGAATTATTTGCCGGGTTTCATTTGGAACCGTACCTCCCCAAATGTGCGATAAAAGTGGACTTCCAAAAGGCTTATGATACTATCGACTGGGATTTTCTTCAATCAACACTCATGGCATTTGGCTTCCCTGATATGTTTGTTCAGTTGATTATGGCTTGTGTTCGGACTCCCAGATATTCCATTTCAATCAATGGAGAGCTTCATGGATTCTTTGCTGGTGGGAGAGGACTACGACAGGGAGATCCTATGTCCCCTTATATGTTCACGCTTGTGATGGAGGTATTCTCTGGAATTCTAGTCTCTCAGACTTCTCTTAACGAATTCAATCCCTATTGGAGGTGCAAGGCAACTCGGCTGACCCACCTTTTTTTCGCGGATGACGTTTTCCTTTTCGCCGGGCTAATTGGGCGTCCATCACCTTAATGAAAAAGGGCCTTGATATGTTCTCTTCATGGAGTGGCTTAATCCCGAATAGAAACAAGAGCGAAATCTTTATGTCGGGAGGATCTTTGGCTATTCGCAATTATATTCAAATGGCCTTTGGATTCCAAGAAGGTACCTTGCTTGTGCGATACCTCGGGGTTCCCATCATCTCTTCAAGACTTAGAAAAGTTCATTGTATTGCTCTAATTGATCGGATCACTGCTAGGGCTCAATCTTGGACTCTAAGATTTCTATCATATGCTGGAAGACTGCAGCTCATCAGGTCAGTCCTCCATTCCATTCAATCATATTGGTCGAGTGTTTTTACCTTACCAGCGTCGGTTCTGATTAGTATTGAAACAATCTTGAGACAATTCTTATGGAAAGGATCCGCACTTGGTAAAGGTGGGGCTAAGGTTGCGTGGGAAGATATATGCCTCCCAAAAAATGAAGGTGGGCTTGGCATAAGGAATTTGAAAGACTGCAATAAAGCGGCCATGCTTAAGTACATATGGATCCTTTTCACCGACAAAGAATCGCTGTGGTGTCGATGGATCCACTCTAATTTCTTAAAAAAGGACAACTTTTGGATCGCCTCAACACCTTCTACGTGTTCTTGGGACTGGAAAAAAATATTGCAATTAAGAACAGAGTTTAGGTCTTGCTTCGCTTGGAAGATTGGTAATGGACTTTCGGTTTCTTTATGGCATGATCAATGGCTCGCTGATGGTCCCCTTGATCTTTTATTTCCGACATCCATCATTGAATTGTCGGGTCTCCTTAAGCATGCTGTTGTTGCAGATCTATTCTCCCCCCTCGGTCATGCATTTAAGAGCTCACTTGAGAGCTGTGGCTTCTCTCTCCCGGATCAGACTGATGCACCGGATTGTTTCACCTGGAATCATCACTCATCCGGATCCTTTTCTGTTGCCTCTGCATGGGATTTCACTAGAACAAAGAAGGAAAGAGTTTCTTGGGACTCTTTTATTTGGAACTCTGATATTGTCCCTAGAAATCAATTTAACTTGTGGTTGATTACCAAGAACAGATTACCCACCCAGGAATTCCTAATCCATACTGGTAGAATCGTTTCGGGTACTTGCGCATACTGTAATGCTACTCCGGACTCTATTGATCACTTGTTCTTCAGCTGTGGTATCTCGGCCACGCTTGCTTATTTTTGGGCGACGAGATGCAATCTACCTTGGAAATCGAGGCCATGGATGGACAACCTTGCTTGGGCGATCAGGTTGCTCTCCGGTAAGGAGTTCTACCATCGGATTGCGAGGTTCTCTTTCGGTGGCCTTTGTTATTTGATTTGGAAGAAAATGAATGATATTATTTTCCAAGGGGAAGCACTGTCTGTCCCTGCTTTGAAGAACCACCTTATGAAGATAGTCAAAGATAAAGCGACTACTTTCACTAGTGTTCAGGACACTCCGAGAAATAGGCGTCTCCAAAGAAGCTGGGATCTTGACCCCTCCATCTTTACGGATCGTCTCGGGCGTTAGTCTCCCCGTTTCTTCCCTCCTTCTGATCCAGCTTCATCATCGCTCCGTTTCTTCGTTTTCGAATGATTGGCGGAGGTCAGGTGGTGTGCTTCTTTTGTGTTGTAACTGTGGTTCTTCACCTTTTGGTCTGCTTGCCTTTGGCTTTTGTCACGGCTCCCTTCCACTCTTCGGTCTTCCTAGAGTGTAAGTCTTTGGAGCCGGCTTTTGTTTTTTGTCCAAAGCTAATATATTCTTTACCTTTACCCAAAAAAAAAACAATTAAAATATTTTAAAAATCTGATTCTATAGATTTTACAAAAATTATTCAAGTCGACACCAATGGTGCCACATGGTGCCACATAGGACACCAGCATTTTTAAGTCAATGGGTTTTTATTAAAATTGGTTGGGTGGACCACATTAGTAAATCGTCAAAAAGTTTAACACTAAATTGACCAAATGAAAAGGTTTAGAACTACATTGGCACGGATACTATAAATTATAATTTTTTTGGTAATTATCCAAAAACATATGGGTGGTACATGCCGATTTAATTGATCACAGATACTCGGATTTTGTTTAGGCCCAAATGTTTTCCTAACAAATTATTTAACCGAATGGATCTTATCATATAGCTTCTTTTTTGTGCTACGATTTAATTTTTTTAGTAGCTGTTGGATAGTCACTTTTCAGTGTATTATTTTAACCTTTTGTCTAGCTATAAAATATTTACAAGTCCATAATGATGGTTCAGGCACTTCTGGTTCTAATGATGCTCTTGACTAAGTGCGGTATCTCAACCAGTTGGCATTACCTTTACTAATTGAAATATGTGATCCCCATTGTCATCTGAACAATTTCTTTCTAAAACAAGCATACACAGGATTACATGTATTATACTTCTAGTATAAAATATTATTTACGCATCTACAAATGCTATCAAGTTAAAAAAAAAATTATAAAAATTCGTTTATTGCATATATGTGTTGAAAACCTTATCCCTCTTCGCAATCTCACATATTTAAATATTCACTAAATACAATCCCACATCACTCAAATACTCTATTGTAATGCCTTTTGCACATATGTAGTCTCCTTTTGATAAGTAATTTGGACATTCTAACAAATGCATTGAAAGCCAAACGCCTATTTAATATTAATATATTTTTCGTGCCATGCATCACGTGTATATGTGTATATACACAGACATGGATGGTACATAAGAAAGGAATACTAAATGATACAGCGTGACATGAACATGTATATAAATAAAGCCAAAATCCTTTACTTCCCCAATCACTTCTCGAATACTTAATTTGCATCAAGCAAACAATGTATAATCTTATCAACCTTAGAATACAATATTTCTAGCCCGTTGCATCAAGAAAAAACTCTCTTATAGACGGGAACAATTATATATCCATCTTCTCCAAGCGCTAGAAGGTCCAAAACAACAGAGCTCAAGGCTGATGAGGTCGACAGATAGCCGATGAATCTAGAACCATATCTATCTACTACTCCTCAGCGATTAAAGTGGGATTTATGGACCACACAGTCACCTAATTGGCTAAGAAAAAACTTCCCCTCAATCATTTTCATCACAAACTTTCGTGATTCTACTGATGTTTTGCGTTGGCATCTTCTGTCGGTGGTTCCTGGCCATATGCATGAGGACATGGATGTGAAGTCAATCATTTGTTTTGTCACTCAGTAGGTATTGTTGGGAGCATGCAGCATCTTAGTTACATAGACACTACCATTAAAGAAGAAAAGAGTAAAGGGAAAAAGAAATGGAGGAAGAAAGGAAGGAATGAAACCCTAGATTTGACAAGGGTCCCATTTTACGCACGATGTTCCGTCTCTACTGGGTGTCTTTTCAATACCTTTTATAAGGACATTTCATAATCATTGGGTTTTTAGATATAGAATCATCGCGTTTCATAATGATTGATTATAAATCGTGATAAATTCATTTTACACATACATGTCCAGTCAAACTTCTTTGCTACCGGTCAATCTTACTTAAGTTTAGACTATTTAATGTACTCCATTAATTTTGCGGAAAATGAATAACTAAGAAAGCATTTTCTAAAAATTATCGTTTTAAATGCATGTCCAATCAAATTTCTTCACTACTAGTCAATCTTACTTAAATTTAGACTATTTGTCGTACTATGTTTGTTTTACAGAAAACAAATAACTTCAAATATATTTTTCAAAAAATGATCGGTTACAATGTATGTCCAATCAAAACTTCTTCAAAACAGGTCAATCTTACTTAAGTTTAGACTATTTATCGCACTCTATTTGTTTCGTAGGAAATTAATAATTTAGAAAAAAATTTCCAAAACAATGATTGCTTGAAATGATTGAAATGATTAACTAATGAAGAATTTTTTCATTATTCATAATTATTCATGTCCGAACAATTTTGTAAACGATGAAAATGTTTTTTATTCATTCATTCTGTAAGTGATTGAAGTGATCATACTTTGAAAAATGTTTTCTAATTCATTTGTTTTTCATGAAATAAACGACTCTACGCCACTAATTGAGTTGTCAACTAAAGAAAATCTGAGAGGACAGATTTTTCAAGTTCTTCTTTTTGAGGACGGTGGCCGGTAGGGTTTACTCCCTTACAAGCTCCAGAGAAAAGTGTACATCACCAGAAAGTCACTGGGGTTACCAACCATTCCTTAATCACATGTCATAAATTGATAAATCTATTTATTGTTGTGAATTATATAAGAAATTAGTGAATTCCGACGCTCTTGAGGACAGCATTCCCTCTTTTTTATGCTTGCATAAGGTGCACCTGCATTTTTGTAAGCAGGTAGGTTATCACTTGTGCTATATGACGCCGGAGAGTTAGGGTTTACTTTTTTTTCCTCTAGCTTCTCTCAGCGAAAAGATACTTATTGATGATTTTGTCGCCAAAATTCAAATATTATCTATATAGCTGTATATTCGAAAAAACATTAGGTTCTTCTCGTTAAATAAAAACAACATTTTGAGAGCCGCATTGCATGAGCTATATTGCCAAGCACATGAAATTTCTGTAAAAGATTCTCAGTGAAGAATGTTTTTTTTTTCTCTGTAAGACTTAAATAATAATTGATGAGTCTAATGCCGTATCACATTTTTTTAATATGGAAATCTATAAGTATCTTAATCGAAAATCAAAAGGATATTAATTGCTTGTAGATAATTCGCAAGATTATTATTGTCTTCTTAGGATGCGAAACTCAAGTGCTTACTAGTACTAATGTAGATAAATCAAGTAAGACATTCAAACTATGAGAAATTCCCTTAATCCATTGAGAGATTAACAACACATTTTGACCATAAAAAAATAAATAACTTAAAATTATTATGGGGTCCACTCCTTTAAGAATTGACAGCTCACTATAAGTTATTATTCTCACGGTAAGCAATGGCTATTATGCTACTTGCAAAGCCCTAAAACTATTACATTAAGCAGGCTATTTGATATTAGTGAAAGGGAAAGAAAAAGGCTAGGTAAAATTTTTATTGTTTCGGAATATTTGCACCTTGGATTTGGTAACTTTGAATACGTTATGGCCTTTTGGCTAAAGTAGTCATTCAATTAAGAAACATTGCTCGTATAATTAAATTTGCGGGTGGGGCATAATTTTACTTTTAGTAATGTCCAGTGAACAGAGATCTCTTAGGCATTTGACTCCGGACATCATATCATAATTTTACCCTTATCCCGTGCAGTTGAGTGATTACCATGCTTTCATGATCTATCTACGGTTGCTATATTGATTACTTAAACATAATCCCAAAAATCATTAACACAATCTCTATTTCGGACTCCATGTGATAGACCTATGACCCATCGTGCAGTTAGAGGTAATTGGTTTATATTGGATCTATCGAATAGGTGGGTCGAACCAAAAATGCTTCAACCCAAATTGATTTATTTTACATCTTTTAACATATTTGAAGGAAATATAATCCATACTTGACCATATTGCTAAAATATTTCTATATTTAAGTCAATTTAAGAAAATTCATACCCAAGTTAAGATGGGAACGTGGAATGAGCGAGTGAGTTATAGAGATGGGTTGGGAATAAATAAATTGTAAACCCTTTTAACATCTACATTTTTTTCAATTTTGTCATTCTAAACCCATTTCCTAAATATAATTAACTTACATAATAACTTAACTCATCAAATATGGATTAAAAAATGGGTTTATGACTCATTTTAACAGGTTTAGCTTAGGTGCACGCACAATACATATGTTCTTGACTCTAATTTGGTTCAATTTCATCTAAGACACATAAAATCAAAAGTATTTTGATAGAATGCGCTCACATAAATTGGATGCGCCCTATAAATGCACCGTTTGAGACTTTCAGATGCAAGTAAGAACGTTTGCTAGCTAGGGGAGTGGGACCTAATCATGTGATTTCCTAATGGAGTCAATAGCTCTGCAAACGTTTTAGCACGGATTCTCCTTTGCAATTTTGTATGGGCCGTGTGGGAGTGAGATCCATTCAGAACGTGGGTGCCACAGTTTCAAAAAAGTTTGCTCCCATGCTGGCTTGGTTGGCCTGCTAATCCCATCACTTGCGCATGATTATGTCTTTTGCCTTCTTGGGCCCTGTCATGAGAACATCAGTCAAATCACCCAGAGATGTAACTGTGAAAAAGTAGTCTTCCTAGGTCATGCATGTGAACTATTGTACGGTTTAATCTTTAAAATAAAAACTCATTTCTTACATGTTTACGTCCGAAAGAATTGATAAGTATTAAAATGTGATCGTAAAAAAAAGTTATCGACAGCCTGATTTTTGGAAAACTCGTTAATTACTTATTAGTACATTTATAAACATACTAATTTATTTATTTTTTACAATTTTTCGAGATATCTACCTTGCTTATATTTTACAGTTTATTTGTCCTTTTTTGGTCAATGCCTCAAATTAACATACTCCTACATAAATTTACCATCGAGTGACTCACCAAATCTTTTCAATAAAATTAACATATTCGAAAAAACATTAGGTCCTTCTCGTTAAATAAAAACAACATTTTGAGAGCCGCATTGCATGAGCTATATTGCCAAGCACATGAAATTTCTGTAAAAGATGCTCAGTGAAGAATGTTTTTTTCTGTAAAACTTAAATAATAATCGATGAGTCTAATGCCGTATCACATTTTTTAATATGGAAATCTATAAGCATCTTAATCGAAAATCAAAAGGATATTAATTGCTTGTAGATAATTCGCAAGATTATTATTGTCTTCTTGGGATGTGAAACTAAATTCAAGTGCTTACTAGTACTAATGTAGATAAATCAAGTAAGACATTCAAACTATGAGAAATTCCCTTAATCCATTGAGAAATTAACAACATATTTTGACCATGAATAAATAAATAATTTAAAATCATTATGGGGTCCACCCCTTGAAGAATTTGTAGTTCACTATAAGTTATTATTCTCACAATAAGCAATGGCTATCATGCTACTTGCAAAGCCCTAAAACTATTACATTAAGCAGGACATGTATATCTGCAGTGATTTAATATTAGTGAAAGGGAAAGAAAAAAGGTAGGTAAAAATTTTAATTGTTTCGGAATATTTGAATCTTGGATTTGGAAACTTTGACTACGTTATGGCCTTTTGGCTAAAGTAGTCATTCAATTGAGAAACTTTGCTCATGTAATTGAATTTGCGGGTGGGGCATAATTTTACTTTTAGTAATGTCTGGTGAATAGAGATCTCTTACGCATTTGACTCCGGACATCATATCATAATTTTACCCTTATCCCGTGTAGTTGAGTGATTACCTTGCTTTCATGACCTATCTTCGGTTGCTATATTGATTACTTAAACATAATCCCAAAAATCATTAACACAATGTCTATGTTGGACTCCATGTGATAGACCTATGACCCATCATGTAGTTAGAGGTAATTGGTTAATATTGGACCTATCAAACAGGTGGGTCAAATAAAAAATGCTTCAACCCAAATTGATTTATTTGACCTCTTTTAACATATTTCCAGGCAATATAATCCATACTTGACCATATTGCTAAAAAAATTCTATATTTAAGTTAATTTAAAAAAATTCATACCCAAGTTAAGATGAGAACTTGAAATGAGCGAGTGAGTTATAGAGATGAATTGTGAATAAGTAAATTATGAACCCATTTAATACATATATTATTTTCAATTTTGCCATTTTAAACCCATTTACTCAGTATAATTAACTTACTTAATAACTTAACTCATCAAATATGAATTAAAAAAATGGATTTATGATTCATTCAAAAAGGCTTAGCTTATGTGCACACGCAATACATATGTTCCTGACTCTAATTTTGTTCAATCTCATCTAAAACACATAAAATCAAAGGGCCGCACTCACATAAATTCGATGCGCCCTATAAATGCATCCTTTGAGACTTTCGGATGCAAGTAAGAATGTCTGCTAGCTAGGGGAGTGGGACCTAATCATGTGATTTCCTAATGGAGTCAACGGCTCTGCAAAGCTTTTAGTACGGATTCTCCTTCGCAATTTTGTACGGCCCGTGGGGGAGTGAGATTCACTCAGAATGTGGGTGCCACAATTTCAAAAAAGTTTGCTCCCATTTTGGCTTGGATGGCCTGCTAATCCCATCACTTGTGCACAATTATGTCTTTTGTTAATGGGCCCTGTCATGGGAACATCAGTCAAATGACCCAAAGATGACACTCTGAAAAAGTAGTCTTCCTAAGGCATAAATGTAAAGTATTGTACGGTTTCTTCTTTAAAATAAGGAAAAAAATCATCAAAATTTCCATATTTGATCTAAAATGACAAATTCACCTCAATTTTTTTTTTTTTTTTTTGTGACATGAAAAATTTGAAACTTTACCAATCGTGACACATTTACTTCAAATTTTTTTCATGATACAAAAACCCCGAACTTATATCGTGTGACACATTTACCCTAAATTATACAGCATTTTGATCTTTTACTTTTTAAATTATTTCTTTTTTTTTCTTCTTCTCTCTTCCCTCCATCGGCCATGGCGAAGCTAACGGAGGGAAGCCGGAGTCAGGCGAGGGCTGCCCTCACTAGCGTCAGCGAGCGAGCTCGGCCCGCCCGACATCGACAAGGGCGGCCCTCGCTGACTCGACTTCCCTCCGCCATGGTGGGCGGAGGGAAGAGAGGAAAAAAAAAAAAAAAAAAGACAAATATGCCCTTAGTGGGATAAATGTGTTACGATTTGTAAAGTTTGGGATTTTTCATATCATTAAAAAAAATTTGGGGTAAATTTTTCACTTTGGGCAAAATTTAGAATTTTTCATGGTCTTTTCCCTTAGAATAAAAACTCATTTCTTGCCAATGTACTTCTGAAAGAATTGGTAAGTATTAAAATGTGGTTGTAAAAAACAATTATTGGCAACCTGATTTGGAAACTCGTTAATAACTTATTAGTACATTTATAAACATACTAACTTTGTTTTACAATTTTTCGAGATATCTACCTTACTTATATTTTACAAAGTTTATTTGTCCTTTTTTGGTCAACGCCTCAAATCAACATACTCCTACATAAATTTACCGTTGAGTGACTCACCAAATTTTTTCGATAAAATTATCAATTATTTATGGGTTACTAAATTCCGTTTGAGTTACTTACAAATGTTTTTCACTTTTTTTTTTTTAATTTACCAACTTTGGTTGCCCTTTATCAACTAACATTCTTTCTTTTGTAATCACCTAGCATTTGTCTCTCTTGTGCACGTCACAAATTTATCAATTCTTATATAAATATAGCCATCTTTATTTGTGTGACTTACCATTTTGACATATTTCCGGGCAATATAATCCATACTTGATTTTATTGCTAAAATATTTATATATTTAAGTTAATTTTAAAAAAAAAAATCATACCCAAGTTAAGATGAGAACTCTCTAGGCAAATATTTTGTTGGCAACTATGTGAAGGCTTCCGACCTCCATATTCTTGCATAATTAGTTGTGTTTGTAATGCTTAGGCATGCTCCTAAGCTTCCATACTTCATCTAATTGATGACATTTACATATTTATAACAGGAAAAAAAAAGGATGGCAGACTTCTTGTTGATATGACCGAGAGCGAGGAGAAATACTAAATCCATGAAGCATGTTTTTTCCTTTATCAATCCCAGTTACCTGAAAACATATATATAATGACGTAAGCCACGCAGCTCAGCTGGATAAATATTCTTAGATTCTTAGTCAACTTCGAAATATTTATCCAAATAACTGTAATTTGGAGCTTCATACAGATACAAACTGATGCGACGAAACTTCCATCCAATTACAAAGTACATTTTTTTTTTTGGGGTCTAAAACGGTAGTTATATTAATAACGCAAAGTAGAGGAACCGTTCAGCAGGATATCCGAGTACATAAGATCTAGCAGATAAAGAGGAGGAGAAATATGCTAGGTAGAATGAAGTAAAGAGGCCCCATGGGCTTTGGCGGCCCAGTCGGCAACAACGTTCGCTTCTCGTATGTAGTGTCGAACCTGCAAACTAGGGAAACATAGCAAAAGTGCCATGCAGTCATAAAAAAGGACTCTGTTCTCCCAAGGCGTCAGGTTAGGGTTATAGAGGGCTTCCACAAGAACTGAGCAGTCAGATTCCAACACCATTTGATCTGTGGATTTCCCTTGCTACAGTAGAAATTGAAGAATGAGATAAAGGGCGAGCACCTCTGCTTGCAGGGCTAAGGAGGCAGTAACGGTTCTTGTGAACCTGTCGATCAGGATGCCGAAGGAGTCCCGGCACACGCACGCCACCAAAGCTTCATTGAGGGCAGATGGGTAAGCAGCATCTATATTAACTTTTAACACTCCCGGATCTGGTGGATGCCATCACTGATCTAGTTCTGAATGTTGCGAGCCCTATTTCGGCTTCATCCCATTGTAGCATCGACTGGACTTGACATTTGCTAGGGCTGCCTGCACCACCTACTCAAAGTTTGGCCTTTGCTGGTGGAAGATGAAATTATTGCGGGCTTTCCAGATTTGCCAAAGGATGGATGCAGTAGTCTCCAAATCTAGTAAGCCGTCTCTATTTTCTAATAAGTCTGCCAGCCAAGTTTCTATCCTATGAACTCCACAAAAATGTATTGTGATGTTAACTAGCGTATGAGACCAAATAGCATGTGTCCAAGGACATAACAAGAATAGATGTTCTATTGTTTCTGGGACCTGATCATTGCACATACATCATACCAGATCCGATAAAATGTGTCTATTATGGAGATTTTCTTTTGTTGTCAATACATTGTTGCATACAGACCACATGAAGGATTGTAATTTAGGGGTAGTATTCATATACGAGATTCCATTCCACAGTTTGTGGGGGACTTGGAAAGATGAAGAAGCATGGTTCTAGTTGTTTCTGATCTGATAGAATTGTAGCAACTCTTCACCGTAAACATGCCATTTAGCTTTCCCCTCCAGATTAGCCTATCATCAGTGCACTATGGTGTAAGTGGAATAGAAAGAATTTCTTCCACAGTTTGATTATCAAAACTTTGGCGAAGAAGGGAAGTATTCCAAGCATTTTGGTCTAGGACAATAAAATCAGCCACTTTTTCTGGTTCGCCTCTAGGTGCAGGCCCACCGATAACGCCCTTAGCAAGCCATCTATCCTCTCGGATTTTTATCCTTTATCCGTTACCAACAAACCATTGGATCTTATCTTCAATTGATTCTCGGCCTACCAGTATACTCTGCCATCCCCAGGAGGGCCTTGTTCCTTTTGCAGTGTGCTAGAAATCTTGAGAATGATAGTACAATCCTTTGAATAGTCTGCTCCATAAGGAGGACGATGCTGTAATTGCCGCCATGCCTGTTTACCTAGTAAAGCCTTATTAAACGCAATAAGATTACGAAAACCCAGACCCCCGTTATCTTTCCAACTCTTGAGAGTATCCCAATTCTTCCAGTGGATGCCAAACTTGCTGCTGTTGGTTTGCCACTAGAATCTAGCAATTTTCTGTTATATTGATTTGCATATTGACACGGGGATTTTAAAAGTAGACATTGCATATTGCGGGAGTGCTTGAACGACTGTTTTGATTAAAACTTCCTTACCCCCTTTGGAAATAAGCTTTTCTTTCCACCCTTCCAACTTGAAATGTACTCGACCCAAAATCCAAGCAAACATTTCCCGTTTTGATTTCCCCCAATCTGAAGGTATACCAAGATACTTGCCAATCTTTTCTAACACAGCGACTCTGAATTCTCTAGCCAAATTCTCTTGTAGGCTGGTAGGACAATCCTTACTAAAGAACAAGCCAGATTTGTTTCAATTAACTACTTGTCCTGTAGCTAGACAATATTGATTCAGTACATTAGCTAAATTCTGACATTCCAGGAGTTTGCCTTCTAAGAAGAATATGGTGTCATCTGCGAAAAAAAGATGAGACGAGATAGGACACCACCGATTTAATTTAATACCTTTAAGATTTCCCATGTCCACTACTTGACTGATAAGAGTAGAGAGAACGTTAGCCATTAGGATGAACAGGTACAGAGATAGAGGATCACCTTGCCTCAGACCCCTAGTCGGATGAAAGTAGGGTAGAGGTTCTCCATTAAACTTGACGCTCAAGGAGACCGTAGTTATACATTGCAACACCCATTGTACCCATTGAGAATGAAATCCAAGTTGCAGGAGATAATCTTTTAGAAAATCCCATTCCACTCGATCGTAAGCCTTTTTCATATCTAGCTTAAGAACTGCTTGAAATGTCTTTTTTCTTTTCCTTATCCTGAGTTGATGAAGCACTTCTTGAACCACAAGAATATTGTCTTGAATTTGACGGCCACTGACAAGAGCACTCTATTCCATCGCTATCAGCTCAGGTAACCAGGGCTTGAGTCGATTGGCTAGGACCTTCGATATAATTTTGTAAATAAAATTGCAAAGGTTGATTGGCCTGTATTGATCAAGCCATTTTGGGTGAGAGATTTTAGGAATCAGTGATATATATGTCCTATTATATTCAGGTAGCATCACTCCGGAGTTGAAAAATTCCTGAGTTGAAAAATTCCTGCACAGCAGAGAAAATATCTTCCTGTAAAATATCCCAATGAGATTTATAGAACTAACCATTTAAGCCATAAGGACCCAGAGCTTTTGCTTCCCCTAATTGAAAAGCTGCAATCCAAACTTCCTCTCTAGTGATTTCTGCGACAATGTTACAATTCATTTCCGTTGTCACCACAGGATTGCATTGCGCTAGAACAGGCCCGTAGTCACGATAACCTGCTGATGTGTATAAGTTCCTAAAAAATTGAGAGGTCATCTCCTTGAGGTGGGTCAGGTCACGAACCCAAAGATGATGATCATCCTGCAGCATGCTTATCCTATTACACTGCCTTCTTTGAATAGTTGTGGCATGGAAAAACTTCGTATTCTTGTCCCCCCATCTGAGCCAGTTGACTCTTAATCGCATCGCCCAAAATTGTTCCTCCCGTTGCCATAACTTATGGATTTTCTCTCGCAGGTTGGTAACCAAAACCTTGTCATATTGACTATTAGGTTGATTAGTCAAAATTTGAAGCTGTTGCTTGAGGAAATTGATCTAATGCCTAGCATTGGTAAATTTGGATCGGCTCCAACTTATGACAGCAACAGAAACAGCCTTTAACTTATGAGGTAACATCACTGTTCCAACTTGAAAAGAAGCCCATGAGTCTGCAATTATAGAGCGACACTCCTGGTCCTGTAACCAGTAAGCTTCAAAAGTAAAAGCTCTTCGTCTTTTGATTCGTGTAGCTTCGGTTGATAACAGGAGCGAGCTGTGGTCGGATCCAAGAGTTGGTAATGCAAAGACTTCAACATCAAGGAAGATCAGTCGCCACCCTAGAATATAACATTCTATCCAATCTTTCTTTTACAATGTCCTCTCCGTTTTCGATTATGAATCCACGTGAATGCACAACCTTTGCTACCCAAGTCCATCAAAGAGTAGTCATTTAGGAGTTCATGGAAGGAGTACATACGGTGAGGTTCTGCTAGACGCTTCCCTACTTTCTCTCAAGGATACAATATTTCATTAAAGTCACTTACACACAGCCAAGGTAAAGTGTTACAGTGACTGATCTGTCTAATTTCTGCCCATAAACTTTGTCTGAGTTGGTATATTGCCAGTGCATATAAATAGGTAAGGTGCATTGTTAAGCCATAGTCCAAGTCTGTGCATATCAAATCAAAGAAAGCCAAGGAATGATGGTCCACTGTCAAAGAAACTCTATCGTTCCAGAATATCGTTAAACCGCCAGCCAAGCCGATAGGATTGTCTATAAAGCTATTAGTATATCTTAATTTCTTCTGAAGGTGAAGAAGCTTCCCTTCTTGATTTTTAGTTTCCATCAAAAACAAAATATCAGGCTTTTCATGGGTCACTAAGACCCTTAGAGCTTGAACTGTCAGGGGATTGCCCAAACCCTGACAGTTCCAACTTACTAACCTCATTTGTTACTTGGTGGCTTTCTAGGGCCAACCACCAAAGCCCAACATTCGGGATCTTCTGCCTCAAGGATGAGAGTCTCTTGTAAATGAGATTCATCAAGCCCCTCTTGTAGCTGAGTTCGTAATTCATACGTGTTGAACCTTTTTGCTTTCTTGATGGGACCTAATCTTGCATTCAAACGTATGCTTTTTACTTTCTTGGATTTGAAGGAACCTGCTGCCGCTTCCATGATTTTAACTTGCTGCTAATGTGCAGGGAACTTTTCAGAGTCAGCTTCAAATCTCAATGAATCTGCGACTAAAGGTTGCCATTGGATCGGTTTCACAACTATAATAAGTTGATTGCAAACAGGTAACTCCATGATCTGTTTGTCTTTGGTTTTTCGTGGTTGGTCCACAGAAACCAAAATAGGTAGATCCTGACCAGGAATCATAACAGAGGGAGGCTGAGGAGTTTCCGGGACACTCTCTTCAGAATCCTCCCGAGGGTGGTGAGGCTCATAAAAGGTATGCCAAAAGGGAATGTGTTCCCGAACCTCTGCTCGAAGCCATTGACTATAAAACATATTATCCTTTCCTTCCATTTTGCTTTCATCGAAAGGGAAATCTTTACAATACATTGCATAGTGACCAAGTTTGCCACAGGAATAACAGTAGTGAGACAGCCTTTCATATCGAAAATCTAACCAAATATTCTTCCCTTCCAATCTAATTAGTTGCCCTATTTTAAGCGACTATTGTATATCGATCTCCACTCATGCCCTCCCTGCTCTAAGAGTTGTACCATCCTTATGCTCGATTTTGACGTTCAACACCCTACCTATATGTCTCACCACTTTACTAATCATAGTTTCAGTACACCATTCCAAAGGTAAGCCAAATACTTGAATCTAGAAAGCGCAGGTGTTGAAATCATAGTAGTGCAGAGGTGTGTTTGGTGTCCAGGGTTTTAAAATGACCAAGTGATTGGCGAATAGCCAAGGTCCATTCTCCAATATTCTTTGTTTTTCCTCTTCTGATTTAAACCTCACAACATACAGTCCAGCTTCGCCTTGGGAAATATCCCACTTGGTCAATGCGCCAAGCCCGTTTCATAGTATTTTGAAACGCCTGAAAATTAACTAATGGATTAGTGAGAATCTTACCCACCAAAATCAATCGGCATTCCTCTATTTTGTCACTTGGAGCCGCTTCATCCCAGACTTCTATTTGCTGTTCTGACCAGAGACAGCCCAGTCGAGTACACAGGGCAGCAAGGCGAGCCTCATCTTCATTAATCGGGTGGTCCATTCAAGAGCAAGCACCAACACAATTCGGGGCAATAGCTCCTATGAGGGAAAGGTCCGAACACTAGCAGCGCGAGAAGAGTTCACAAGTGGGCAAGCTACTCCAGCCAATCCCCTGTCTAGAGAGCCGAATTGAAGAAAGAAAATAAGCATCGGAATGCTAGGGCTCTGTCAAATCAAGACAAGAGGAACATGCAACCATGGATGAAGGCTAAGGCAGAGAGGGCGATGGTGAAAAGATGGGGGAAAGCTAGGGCAAAGAGGGGTCTGTAAAGTAAGCTTGAGAACGCAAAGAATTGGAGAAGAAGATGAAGGGGGCAACATTAGAAAAAGCTTTGTGGTAGGCAACAATGGCGAGGGGGTGCGGGATTAAGCTACCAAGGAGGTAGAGGGAGCTCTACATTTCGAGAGAGACACATGGGCAACGTTGAACGAGCCAATTACAAAGTACATTAACTGGCTGCTAATTTACAATATCATACTGCGAAAACACTTCACATTCACATCACACTCGAAGCAAATAAAATGCTGTTGGGAATGACTGATCCCCGAAAATTGGATTCGACACTAAATCGAACCCCTTAAATCGATGCGGAAGACGAGCCCGGGAAAAACAACACGTATCACCGATCATAAAGCACACCACGGATTCGAGCGTACCTTTTAGCCACAGATTAAACACCGATGCTGTTAGAGGAAGAGAAACTTGGTCCTGTTCGATCCGGTGAAGCAAATTGGCCTTCGCGCTTCACTGTTTTGCTTTTTGGAGAAAACGACAGAGAGAGAGAGAGTTGAGAGAAACGTAAGTCTTTTTCCTTTTGAACAAAACGGTGCATTTTTTCCTTTTTCTCCTCCCTTCTATACCTCTCTCCTTCCACGGGCCTTATTCCCGTGGGCCGGGCTTTCTCGGCCCAACTTGGGCGGACGGGCCTTAAGCCCAATTCTTATAAAGCTTTCATCTCCCACTCGCACATGGTGGGCCGAACAAAATTCTCTTTACTTCTTTTCAACATTCATACCAGTGAATAATCCGTGCAACCAGCATACTTTGAGAGCTCGTTGCTATACATCTGTTAGGAATATATAACAGCTCATAATGGGCGTCACACTCTGAGTAGATTTAGTATGCAGTACCCTAGATCGATCGATCACATGTTATATCTCTCTTGATCTCTTTTAAACATGATATATATATATATTGTATTATACATTGTATTACAGTCATCACAAAGACAATCATAATTGGTCGACCAGTGAATACAAAAACTACAATGTGATTCTCCAAAATCGATCTTCATCTTTCCTTCAAACTCTCAATTTTAGTTCAGCTTGCTTTTCTAGAAATGTCCCATTATATCGAATCAACTCATGACCATTGGCAACATCCTAAGATAGCAAACACTAAATAGAAACCTTGAGAATAAGTAAAAGTCATGAGGGCACTAAAATTGAGGAACTCTTTTCCTTAAGAGTCTCACACGTCATAAAAGTTGAGATCAAACTTTTTGTCACTCTTATTGGTCGGCTCATGCATACGTAGTATGAAATACGTATTACGGTATTAACTCATTTCCCATGAAGCGTATGTCTACACCTTTCAATACCGTACAGATGATAGTTCAGACATATCCAATGTCTAACTTGAGTTCATGTATCTACTCTTTTACAAAATTCATTAGAACTCACATCTGGCATCTTAGACAAATAAAGTAAAATATGTGGGGTATTTTACTTTCGGACATAGTAAGTATTATGTTCTCATCTTAACACTCAGTTAAGGCAACATACATATTTTAAGCTTGAGCTCTCGATTATCACCTAGATAATAAGCTTAAAAACAGTCTCATCTCTATTTATCACACAGTAAATAGAGGCGATTACCCGTGTGAGTGGGCTAATCTTTTATCTGTCCGACATAGTTCCTTAACTTAAAATAATACACTGAGTATTGAGATGCATAAAGATCAAACAAAGATTCATAGGCATTAATAATGAAACAACGCTAGTTCATAAATGTGAACAACTCAGGGAAATTACAATCCAGTACATCAGACTCTACGCAATCCTAGAGATTTAACATGACCACAAAACATATCTCTAGGTATTGGCTTTGTCATAAGATCTGCTACCATTCTATGCGTAGATATGTACTGTAAGTTCACATCCTTTCGTGCAACCATATCCTTGACAAAGTTATACTTGGTATCTATATGTTTGGTCTTGCCATGATATTTTGGATCTTTGGTGTACGCTATAGCTGCTTGGCTATCACAGTTAACCAATAATGGATTCGCAGTTTTCTCAATAACACCTAAATGATCCAAGAATCTCTTAAGCCAAACTCCTTCTTGTACTGCTGCTGATAATGCCACGAACTCAGCTTCCATCGTGGATAAGGCTATGCACGTTTGCTTCTTACTACTCCATGATATGGCGCCATTGCTCGGCAAGAAAGCAAATCCCGAGGTAGATTTTCTTTCATCTAAATCTCCTCCCCAATCAGCATCTCGAATAGCCTTCAAGTCGCAGATCCTTTCCTTAGTAATTCAACTTGTAATCAGCGGTTCCCTTCAGATACCTCGGTACTCTCTTAACGGCCTTCCAATGTCTTTGGACCTGGATTGGATTGGTATCTACTCACCATTCCAACTGCAAAACATATGTCGGGTCTTGTACACATCATAGCGTACATTAAGCTCCCAACAGCACTTGCATAAGGAACAAGGAACATGTTTCATTTGTTCCTTCTCTTGTGAAGTCATTGGACACAGTCTATGGCTCAATCCTTCACCTTTTGCAATAGGAGTGTCTATGGGTTTACAATCCTGCATACGAAATCGTTCAAGAATCTTATTTATATAGGTTTCTTGCGAAAGAGACAATGATCTCTTCGAACGATCTCTTGAAATCTTAACTCCAAGAATGTATGCAGCCTCACCCATGTCCTTCATCTCAAAGTTGGAAGACAACCAACTCTTGACAAGTCTTAACAAACTCCATATTGCTTCCAAAGAATTAGTATATCATCAACATATAATGATATGATCACAAATTGATCCTTGGATCTTTTGATATATACACAATGATCATCATCAATCATCGTAAAATCATATGTCATTATGGCATTATGAAAACGTATATACCATTGTCTTGATGACTGCTTAAGACCATATATCGACCTCAAAAGTCGACATACCTTTTCTTCTTGGCCTTTCACTATGAAACCAGCAGGTTGTTCCATATATATTTCTTCCTCTAATTCTCCATTGAGGAAAGCAGTCTTTACATCCATTTGATGTAACTCAAGATCCAGACTAGCCACTTTTGCCAGAATAATGCGAATCGAGGTAAATCTCACTACAGGAGAAAATGTATCTTCATAATTAATTCATTCCTGTTGATTATACCCCTTCGCCACAAGGCGAGCCTTATGCCTTTCAATCGAGCCATCAGCCTTTCGCTTTATTTTGAGAACCCACTTATTCCCAATAGCTCTACGTCCTTTTGGAAGATTAACCAGTTCCCAGACTTGGTTTGATTTCATCGACTCCATTTCCTCTTCCATTGCATTAATCCATTTTTCCTTACTAGGGCAATTTAGAGCCTCATTTATATTTCTTGGCTCATCCTCATCTTGTTGAGCAACCATAAAAGTTTCCCCTTCAATATCAAAACGTCAACGGGAAATACTTTGCGACTTGTTCGCCGTATGGGAGATTGTACACTTTGTACATCATTCCCTATTATGCTCCCACTTGGATGAACTCCACTAATATTATTATCTTGATCCAAGGTCTCAAATAGGGAGTGATCTTCTCCTATTTCGCCCTTTTAGGAAACTCATCCTCTAAGAATGTGACATCTCGTGATTCAAATTCAATTATACTCCCACTTTCTTGCTCACCAATGAACACATACCCTTTCGAGTGTTCCGAGTATCTTATGAAAATACTCTTTTTTCCTCTGGGACCCAATTTCCCAAACTTGTGAGAGGACTCATGTGTATAGGCAGCACAACCCCATGGCTTAAGAAAACTCAAGTCCGGTTTTCTACCTATCCATAACTCATATGGAGTGGAAGTAACCGATTTGGAAGGCACCCGGTTAAGTATATACGCAGCGATTAACAATGCATCACTCCAAAAGGTGATAGGCAAGTTAGCATGCGCCATCATGGACCTAACCATTTCCAGTAGGGTTCTGTTTCTTCTTTCCGCAACACCATTTTGTTGAGGAGTGTACGGAATAGAAAACTGTCTTTCTATTCCTTTTTCATCACATAATTTTCTGAACTCATCAGATAAATATTCTCGACCTCGATCGGATCTCAATACTTTTATTTTCTTGTCTAATTGATTTTCCACCAGGTTTAAAAACCTTTTGAAACAACTTATTGCTTCAGATTTATGATAAATCAAATAGACATACCCAAATCGAGTGTAATCATCTATAAAAGTGATGAAATAAACAGCCCCATGCCTTCCTTTCACATTCATTGGACCACAGATATCAGTATGGATTAAATGTAGAGGAAATTCAGCTCTTTTACCTTTTCCAAATGGTTTCCGTGTCGTTTTCCCTTCTAGGCAATGCTTACATATGGGCAAATCGACTTTTTCAATGTTGCCCAACAAGCCCTCTTTGGCTAGTCTATTCATACGTTGTTGGCCAATGTGACCAAGTCTAGCATGCCACACATTCACATCATTATCATATGAATTAGGAGACGCGATAAGGGAATAACAAACATTTGCATTAACATACTCAATATCTAATACAATGAAACCATCCAGAAAATAACCACAACCATAGTAGTTTGTATCCAAATACAAATCTACACATCTATTATGGAAGTTCATATTAAAACCTAGTCTAACCAACACTAAAACAGACACTAAATTCCGACGAATCTCCGGAGCATACAATACAGCATGTAGGAATAAAGTGCGTCCACCACACATATTCAGTTGGCATGTGCCAATTCCTTTCACTTCAGCTCGGGAGTTGTTTCCCACATAGACCCACTTAGTTCCAGTTGGTACTCGTCGGAATTCTACAAAGGATCCTCTATCTTTCGCTACATGGTCTGTCGCTCCTGAATCTACAGTCCACAAAGGATTAGACTCAGTCAAGAATACAGAACTCGACACAAAAGTAAAGTTCTGAAAAGCATAAGGGGTGTTTACCTTCTTTGGCTCACGACAGTCGCGAGCATAGTGACCCTTCTTGTCACAATTAAAACACTTCACCCTTGTAAGCTTCTTCATTCGAGGACGCTTTCCTCTTTCATGTTGGTTAACTTTTGATTTCTTGCAACAAGGACTTGATCCTTTGCAATCCCACATATTGAACGAATCAATACGCTTGCGCTTAGAGCTCAAAGCCCTTTCTAAGCTAGAACCAGCATTGTAAATGTCTACTTTCGACTCAAATGCCGTTAGACGGTCCTCTACTAGCTCAAGGTGGCGCACGGCATCCTCAAGATCTTCCATAATATGGTCAAGAGCTTTTAGTGCTTCTTGCTTTTCCAGCACATATTGGACTTTCATGTGCCAAATTTCATAGTTGTCACCATTGAGCTTTTCACCTTTGTTCAGCTCGGCAACTATGCTCTTTGTGGCTGAAGCAATTGATCTGAACACATCAGACATATGCACGAATTATTAATGCCTATCATTTATGCATCCCTTTTTACATAAACCCATCATATTAATGAATAATTTCAAGTAAGGCTTCAGAATCAAAAGGTCACTACGTTTCCAATCATCCTCCAAAAATCCTAACTTAAAACTATTATTAATATGATTGTCATATGCAAAATCAATTCTATGAAACTACAAAAACTTCTAAAACTACCCACAGCTAATTACTCACAGCAACCATCAATAACAGAAAACAACAGATAATTGAATTCAAATAAAACAATAATGCTTTCAACTAATACAATCAAGACATTGGTTGCTACATCAACAACTATCAAGTAGTAAACATTACATATTATGTCCACAAAGCACACTTAACAAATATCAGCCAATACAACTAACACAAAGTCAGCACACGAACTGGGAAAGATCCTCTTTTGTTCAATTTCTTGATCTTTTCCCTTGTCATAATACAGTAATATTCATTTACAAAATCTATTACAATTTTCTTATATGAAGCAGCTCCGTTGACATCCCATATGCGATTCAACACATCTTGCCATTCAGGTGGAAGA